>NC_133209.1:15046511-15299011 GCF_958299795.1 Porites lutea
TACTATTTTATTGTTAATAGGAAGTCGCACCAAGTTGGCGATGTTCTGCATGCGCGGGTATTAAACTAAACTACCTGGATCCTCATTTACCAGTAATAAATATCGTAAGGAGACGTAAGAAGTTAATCACTCTTAATAAAGATAGACATCGCATTTAATTTTTTGCCAACAAAGCCCTTGCACCCCTGTAAGACAATGTTTTTGACAGTACATATCCGGAGATGTGCTGATATCTATAAAAGGTAGTGGCTGTGTAGGGTTTTGTTCGTTAAACTACGTGATAAAAAAAATTGTATTTTTGATAGCTGATGAACATTAAATCAGTAAATAGAAATGTTTTCAATTATCGGCGTTTTTTTCCTTTAGACTTTCCAGCCCTGCGTCCCGTCTCTCCAAAGGCCCGGTAACTTTTCGGGCCCGAAGGCAAATTTCAAAATCAAACGCTGTTGAATAGTAGCACATTTCCTTACTGACAAACCGAGCAGCTTTGCTTCGTTAACTGGATAGTTGCATTGTATCATTTTCAAAATTATTGGAAATTTGATCTTGAATGCAAACCCAGCAAACATGTACAGCTTTTTGGGTTCACGGGCCCCTGGGTTAAAAAGCCACGTTTCGCTCTAAGCGGTTTCTATTGACGTGGCCGGATTAGTCCTACAGTTTAATCGAGAACAATTATTTTTATCAACATTCATCGTTACGATCGTGTCAACAACTGCAGTGCTTACCATTTGACAGAATATTTCGGAAATTCCGGATGGAAGGTAAATGGTACTGCACTTTTCGGAAATTCCAACCGAAAATTGAAGAGTACGTTTTGAGGTAGTCCTTTCATTCCGGTTGGTACGAACCAACGGAATGATGCTTACCATTTACCAATTTCTTGGTCCCAGACTCACTATACATAAATTCGCCCCTTTTTTGGATTCAAACCGTAACGGATGTGGCAATGGTGCGGTAAACTGGTAAATCGCTTACCATTATGCTTTCGACACTCCAACCGGATTTTTCTGTCAAGTGGTAAGCACCAGTACGGGTTATTACTATCCATTATTACTATGGCAACATGTAGGTGTCCATTGCAGTCTTTTTAGGATCACCGTTGACCAACATTTATTGCCATGTAAACTCTCATGTAAGTCATATTTTTTGCTACGTTTTGTAGTCAATGCCCGACCTACGACGTGAAATAAGCCAGTTTCCAGTTGTCTCAAGCCTCTGTTTCAAAACGAAGCTAAGTGCAAAGCTATTGATATGAAAAATTATTCTTTATTCTCATGCAAATGAGTTTTGCACTAAGCCTCGTTTCGAAAGTGAGACTTTGGAACTCGAAAATGGCCTATAGCCATAAGCAACGTTTCATGGAGAACGTGAATTCAAAACCACGAATTTTTCTTCTCCTTCCTTCAAACTTGGGTTTGATTCCCAAAAATTCAATTTCAAGGAAATTATCACATACATTGACATTTAAAACGAACTGGAATAATCGCGACAAATTTTGAAAAAGGAATTTTGAAGTAACGTTATATCGTTGCCGACGATCACCCCTCGATCCTCCGTCCGCCCCTAAAATATCGTCTCCCCTAATCCCCTAAGGAAGGCCTAAGATCGTTTTCGCTTGACCTTAAGGAGGCCATATTGGTGTGCAAAACAATGAATCCGCGCAGGAGCCCATAGCTACGGAAGCCGAGAACCCTCTCATACTAGGCCAATGTCTCGGCGTTTTTAAGAACCAGTCTATTTTTAGATACATTTTAAGGCACTTTTTCCCACGAAAATACAATCTCCACCATGTCTATGAGCGCATTCGAATTATAAGATATTAAAAACGGAAACCTAAACGTTATTAAAATATCATTTTTAGGTCTGTTGGTTTTGCTGACTGGTTTGTGAAATTTAAAAAATATTCAAAATTCGCGCCAAAACCGTTCTAAAAATACACTGGTCCGTGAAAACGCCGTGACACGAGCGTATGGAAGTTACTCGCTCCGGATCATGGGCTCCTGATCCGCAGCCATAAGAGTACCAAACAAATCCCGTGGGAATTGCACTCTTCTCATGTAAAAACTCTCTTTCGTTCAAAGAAAATTGTGTAGCTGTTGACTACGCGAGTGAAAACGAATTTAAGGCCATATCTGAGTTGCCTCATGCCTCTACTCTATAGCGAAGCTAAGTGTGAAGCCATAGATATAAAAGTGATTTTTTATTCTCATGCAAATAAAATTCGTTTTCACAATCAAGGTTTTGCTTTTTGGCCTGGTTTTGAAAGTGATACTTTTTGGAACTCGGAAATGCTTTTAATTACTTATTTTCCTTTAAGATTCGCCCGCCCAAGATTTTCCCGTTATTTTCAATTACATGGACCTAGAGGCCGCGATCCTTTTGCTCAGCAACGGGAATCGGAACGAAAAGGACCCCTGGCGACGAGGTTAATGTCGTAGTTGCACCATAAAGCCAACGGTATTCCATTCATTAAGGGCTAACCCCGAAAAGTCAGTTTGGCACTGTATTTCAAGGAAGTGATACGCCGGTCTAGAACTTTACAGTTTCAGCTCTCAGTAAGGGATACTTTTTTTCATGAGATCCAGAATACGTGCAGGGTTGTCACTAAGATTTCAAGTAGCCGGGTAAACACAACAAGTAGGCGGGGAATCAAATGGCTAGAGATTTCTTTTGGTTCTATTTTTCTTCTATTTTCCAATAAAAGTAGCCGGGGGCCACTCTCTTAGTAGCCGGGGAAAATCCCCGGCCCCCGGCTCTTAATGACAACCCTGACGTGGCTCCTACTTTTGTCGTGTAATGCTACTAAGCACCACCACATTTCTACTGTTTCATCTCCACCACTGACCACTACATTTCTAATGTTTTCAACCACCACTAAATTACTATTGTTTCACCTCCACCACCACCACCACATTTCCTGTGATTTACCTCCACAACCACCACTACATTTCTAATGGTTTTAACCACCACCACCACCACAGTTCTAATGTTTCACCTCCACCACCATCACCATAGTTCCACCACTACATTTCTAATGTTTTCAACCACCATTAAATCACTATTGTTTCACCCCCACCACACCCACATTTTTTATGATTTACCTCCACCACCACCACTTCATTTTTAATGTTTAACCTAACCACCAGCACCACAGTTCTCATTTTTTACCCCCCCCCCCCCCACCAGCGCTACATTTGTTATGTTTTCACTTCTAGTTCTACCACCTGACTTTACATTTACATTTATATGCGGATTCAATGGACATTGCACATCGACAGTTATGTTATTAGGTGGGTCCACATTGCACTTGAACCGTATATGTACTTGCATCATTAAACTGGGCTGGTGGTATTCACCTCGCAGAAAAAAAAGTGAAAGTGGACCAATTAAAAATTCCCCGTCCATACATGACTGATATCTTATCAGACTCATTGATAATTTCCTTAATGATAGTTAAGGAAACGGATGGCATCTTCGGAAAGGAAACGGATGTTATCTGAACAGGGGCGTGCTTTAATTTCCACGTAACGGTAATCTTTTCATTTTTGCCTCCGCAATTTCTCCTTCATAACCTCTTTAAGTAGTTATATGAAACAATTAAAATTGTGTCTTATCACAATATCGAAGCTCGTCAAAAATACTTGGCATCAAGCCGTCTTATTTTCATCGTTTTTCTCAGTGGCTGTCCCGTCAAACAGAGTTTAAACATAAACATGCACTCGTATAAGCCGAGTAAACATGACGCAAGCGCAATGACGTTTTCATCCAATCCCCGTCGCTGTACTAAAGGATCGCGGCCTGTGGGAACAAGATGATCTTATTTTAGTGCGCTTGCGCATCTTGACTTGTCCTCGCGTCGTTCTTGTAGGTGTAAACATAAAGAAGCTACGATTAAATGTAATTTTCAAAGATTATAGGAGGAGGCCATATGGACAATGTATTAAAAATATTCAGCAGAGGAAAAGTAACCAAAAGTGGCTCAAAAATGGGAAAACCTCACCTATAAAATTTGCCCACGAACCTCGCGCTCTAGAAGCAAAACCTAGTTCTTTGTCATGGTTCTCATGGAAACTAGCATTGCATAGGTCTGCCTTTTCACTTCTAATGAACAAAAGAAATTGTTTTGTTGGAAAAAACTACGGAACTGCTAGTTGTCGCAAGCTTAACAATTACGCCCTTCTGCTTGACTAACGCATGTTAACACACTTGCTCTTTTTCAGTAAAATTCTTAGTTCAGCACGACCGTTGTTCTCTTAACCAGAAATCTGCGTAAAACTTGATCTTAAAAAGTTATCCAGTGCTAAAGACAAGTAAAAATCTTTTGGGCGTCAAGTTATTCATAGCACGGAAGTAGTAACTGAGGACAAAAGTCATTTCTGCTTGGTCATCCTAGCTACGTGGATTTCAAGTAGCTGTTTACAACTGCGGCAGCCTTGGTAATCAGCTATTTTAAGACCTTCAGTATTGGTCCGAGCGGAGAATCAAATCGACCGCAGCCTACTCTGCATGTCAGCGTTCCACCCACTGAGCGAGCCCTGCAGCTCCACAGCTTCAGTTACATTTGGCTGAATTTATTGCTAACAAAATTAGCAGATAGCAAATTAAATTAAGAGTTAGCTTGAAGTTCCTATACAGTCAATCGAAATCTCCATAATTTGCGGTTCATAAAATAAATACTTTACATTCCTATGCCGAGATGCCTCTAATCATGTCTAACTGTGGTACAATTAATTGGTAATTAATCTCTAGAGGGTCTGCCTCTTGACGGACAAGGTAGTCATTTGATATGGGCAACTAACGAGGCGAGAAGTCTTAAGAACAACCTGCCAATACCGCCTCCTCAAAGCTCAATTCAGGCCAGTCAAGGCTCTACTTTGCGCCATTTAAATGAGTACAATGGGCTGCTGTATTCGCGGCCTTGAAAGACATTATTAAGAAAGCATAAAGCCGGTATAACACTAGACGGGTATCTATAATAGATTTTAAGAGTTTTACGGAGATTATCAAATAAAGCGTGCTCACGCAGGCCTCTTTCAAATGGAAATTTCCCATTTTTTAAATTTCTATGCTCCTAGCTGGCGCCAGTTAAATTGCAGGACATCAAGGCGTTGTTCGGACCATTAAGCAAAGTTCTGGCTGCGTAAACGAGTGGTTAACCGATAACGAGGTTCCTCCCAAAACGTACGCGATGAATGGTGTCGTTTTAAGTCTCTCGAAATTTCGGGGACAAAGTTAAAAAGTATTCATTAATAGGTTAATAAATCATTAATAAATGGTGACGTGGTGGTATCTGCTCAAGGAATTGCTCTAAAACGTTTCCTTTGATCCATGTTGAAAAATCAGCTAAAAAATGGATTTCCAAAGCCTGGATTCGCACAAAAGCTTTTAAACTCATTGCCTTGGTCATTTATACCATCAGAACTGTGTATGTGTTGAGGTCTCCGGCAAAAAGAACCATTAAACTGTCATTGAATACGGCTGGTCGCTAGTCTCATGTTACCGCATGGATGCCTTGCTGCAAAAAAAACAAAAAAAAAAAAGAAAAACGGAGACTCCAAGCTTGAACAACGAAGTAAGACTGATGCTATGATACCGTTAGTACCTATGACTATGACATACATGCCCGGGGCTACCTCGACTTCAATATAAAAGAATTGAAAACAAGTGAACTTCACGGACTTAATATGATAAACATCTCTTTTTAAAACTCAAAGAGGTAATGGCAATATAAGTAATCGGCGGGAAAAAATGTACGAGTGGCTGGCTCTCTTTACAAGAGTTAACACCTCTTACTACAAACTAAATCATGGAACTTTCTGAACGAGTCCTAAGAACTGCTTCGATAACTATTTTTAAAGAATTACAAGAATGTCATGTGTTTGCTGACTGTTTTGTAAGCTCACAGATTAGGTTTAAAATGTGAAGGTGAATATATGAAATTTCAAACATCTGAACCGCGGAAGAGTCACACAGACAAATGAAATCGTTACGATACAGTATGTACGCAAGTACAGCATTTGCAAGAAGAAAGATCGAAAAAGCCTAAATTTTTTTTAAGCAGGCTTTCTTTTGACAACTACATGTTAGTTAGTTGCGCACTGTGACGATCACGAAAGCTTAAAATAGTCATATAGTATAAAAAAATTCGAAGCTAATACTTCTTCAAGCTTTATAATAATATTAGTCTTAAAAAGCACAGTCTAATTCCCAAAAGGTTTCCAGTGACGTTTGATCTGATTGGGTTTGGGCTCTCTTTACTCTATAACGTAACTGCGAGATATTAAAACACAAGTGGCACCAGTGAAAAAGACCTAATAACCGTTAGCACGTCTTTTTATGCCTCAGTCAACTCAAAACCGCCTGCCTTAATTTGCGGTTTATATATTATACTTCATCAGTAATGAAAAACCTCTAATAGCGGCGGTGATATCAAATTTAAAAGTGGTCATTTGTCAAAGACAGGCGCAAAAAGCGTTCGAGACCATTAAGCGGAGCCGCACGCGACATAGCGGTGTGATGGTAAGGTGTTGCTGTTGGGAAGGGGTACTTGGAATCTCAGTTTTATTTCAAGAGAGAGTCAACTAAGACTCCATAAAGGTTATTGAATAAAGGCTTAACGAAGGCTGGGAAACAAAGCGTGTTATGATCGCACTCTCTTTTCAGATCGAATAGATCACGTTCGGAACCAGCTGATTTGTAGTATGCTTATGTGAATCGCACCATTAAGCAAAGATTTGTCTAGCACAATTTACATGTGAAATATCATAGTAGCGTCAAACGGTAGATTTACTGTTTTGTTAAGGATCTCGAAATATTTAGGGGGGCAGCTATTAGTACGTCTGTCAAATTTAAGCACAAAATACAGAAATAAATAAATAATGGAAGAGTATAGAACTTAGTAAATGGAAGCCACATGAAGTGGTTTCTATGTTTTTTCACATTAATTTCATACTAATACGTACACACAGCACTTTGGTTTGGGTAGGTAATGTTGGCTTGATCATGGAAGATTTATTTTCTCACCGTGAAAAAAATCTTCTTTCATCTGACTGCAGGATATAGAGGATATTACACGGTGGCGCGAAGATATGAATATTTTACGAACGAGCGCAGCGAGTGAGTAAAATATTGTTTTTGCCACTCGAAAATAAACTTCATATCATCAAGCCGCCGTGTAATATCCTCTATTTATTATATAGACAAAAAGACATCGATAAAATAATAGATTTTCATTCGCCAAAACGTAATTGTGACGGCTCAAATTTACAGTGCAGCAATATAAGACATTGTTTACAATAATCTTGAGAAATAACACTGAGCTGAATACAATGACAAAATATAATCAAAGCTTTGAAAAACGTGTAAGTAAAATTCAAAAGACGCACGACGCCTACAAATTTCGAAGGGAAATTGCCGAAATTACGTCATCAATAAACTCACGTGTGAGATTATGGAAAATAAACAACTCGGGTCCCGGATGTAGTTTTTATGAATTTTACGAGTGGTATATTTTCCAGTAAAACACTCGTGTCTATATAATAAATGTAGATAAACCATGTTCAAAATTTGCTCAAGATATTTTAAACCGCATTATGTCCAGGTTATTTAGACATTTTGAGTTGTATATTTGTTGAGGTTTCCGGAAAATAAGAACCACTTGACTGCATGACTGCACTTTGCTTCTAAAAGCTTAAAAGAGCTATGTCATATCACGAAGATATCGCTGTTTTAAGGTCATCATTACACGTTTCTGGGAAACTGCCCACCTACCCCTCCCCTAAGCCTACAACGGCACTTACTTCTCACTTAGGGCAAAATGTTGGCTTAGGGGAGGGGGAGGTGGGCAGTTTCCCAGAGACGTATAATGATCCAATAATTCTGTGCTAGAGTCATTAATTACTACCTTTATCAATACAAAAAATGCTCCTTTAGAGATGTTGGAAGGAAGATATCAAGTAAATTTCATCAGGGAGCACTGACCATAATAATTTTGTTGGTAATTTTAGCAGGCCTAGTGTGAAAACTTAAAAACGTTGGCCCAGCTGTTTCAAGTTTCAATCCATGTCTATCCTTGCCATCCGTCTCAATAGCTCACAGGAAACACTATCAATGCCTAAATATAGTCTTAACTAACAAAACTGGGCCATTATTTTCGGAATTAAATCGATGCGAAGACACGTTTCAGCTTGTTAAAGAGACAGCAAAAAAAGTGGCGTAGACTCTTTAAAATGCTTTGAGAGCTTTGGATCATACACAATCATACACATGTTGTCTTGTCGTACCTTACAACGACATTCTTACTGAAAACTGATCCATTCTTAAAAAAAACAGAGACAGTTTAAATTTTTTAACACGATAAGTTGTATTGAAAGCAACTGGCGGGAAAATTGAACACGTGGTGATCCCCATTGTCTGCCGTTTGCAGTATAAAAACGTGATATTTAATCTGCGCCTTTTCACTTGCGTCACAAAAACGGACCGTTTTGGGGGCAAAGACAACGGTATGTTACAAGTGCGTGTCTAAAAGCGGAGGTGCACGTTACCTGCAGGCGTCTGAAAAGCAACTTATGATCATACAACAGGGTTTTTCCATTTACACCCAATAAATAAGTTCAGTAACAGAAACTGTTATTCCAAAGATTGATCTATGAGGCTCGGAAAAAGGAATTGAACAGGCAACATAAGAGGTGACTGAAAAGTGGTGGAACTTCTCCTGATGTTATACCGTTTGAACATCACCAAGATAATTTTTCAAAACAAAATGCAGTGTTTTCTCCTTTTCTTTTCCCACAAGCGGAAGCTGTATTAATTTAATATATAGATTTAGCCGGGGCTAAAAGTGAATCCTCCGTTTCTATACTTATGACAAAAGCAAACACATTGATAGTAATAACGTGAACTCTAAGCGAAAAAAAACAAATCTTCACAACCCTATTAATTGAACTGATACGAATCCGGCAATTTTATCAAGGCCGGCCCCTTCGAGTTAAGGCGCATTTACCTACGCCCCTGGCAGTCTGACTTGATCAACAAACATAGACATGTGCAACGTTTGACATTACACCTTTTCGCGCCTAGAGTATATCCAGCAAGGATGAAGGTAAATTGGGTGACAAAAGACATGTGAAATGACTTAAAAAGTGCACTTAAGCCGAGACCCTGTCGAGAGGCCGAAACGACGGAGCGATGCCGCATTTGGTAGCATATAGCCGGCATAGAAGCTTTACTAATTCTCCATGAACCAAAAAGAGTCGGTAATAAATGTATTTCAATAAAGCGCGCATCCGCACCCGGCAAAGCTCTTGTCCCTGCTAGCCGGAGGGGTCTTCAAAAGAGGGCCTCGAGAATGCTAAAACTGACAGAAGAAGAGTCTGGTGTTCTCCTATGAATCGGGTAATCCCATAACCCCTATTCTTTTCTGTCGAGCTAAAATTCTTTTCAGGAAGTTTCTTATCTCCTTGAAACTCAGGCATCTCATTCCTATTTAGGAATGAAGCTCTTTTCGCGCTACCCAAAACGAGATCAGAACTTGAGCTCACACTCCCAATCCGAGATATGGACATTCTTTCGTTTATCGTTGATTTAGACTTTCACTGTTTGGCGTTTAGAATGCGATTAGAAGAGGACTTTTGGTAATAAAGTCTACCTTCATGTTGAAGCTCAGCCGTCACGTGCCAGTCACTATATCCCGCGGGAAAATTCTTTAAATATTACACTCTCATGGTGAGGTATCAACGACACTGTTTTGTCTTGAACACTACAATCAATCTTTGCGATCCTGCCATTGCAAAAATTCGCCAAATTCAAGGAAATTAAGCTCGAATGACAATAGCTTTTGCAGTTGACGTGCCTTGCTTGAAAGCTTTTCCATAAACTCCAGACTATTCACAAAAATAGATGACAAATATAAGAACTTATATCAGTGAAAATAACTTTATTAAAAAATAATTACATTTCAACATGCATTTAATCTTTTATCTATTGTAACAACCTTGGACCTCTCGTTATGTAATAAGTTGGTGTCTGACCCCTTAGTCAATACATCACTCTATAGAATGTGGCAATTCACATGAAAAACTATTAAAGCAATGTAAGTGTTTTCGTAACAACCTAGAACTCAGTAATTACACAATACATCTGTTAATGACGCGCAAAGATTCGCGCGAAAACCGTTATAACACTTTCACTGTTTGTATCAAAATGATTTCAACTAAGTTTTTCTTGCCAGGATATTCGAGAAAACATGGTTTTTCTTTGGTAAGCATTTTGTTTACGAGTTCCACTGCATTGCTGTCTGAAAAACAGAGATGTAAGAATTTAATTCAATGCAGTCTCATCCTCTTTTAACCTTTCTCTCCAGGCCAATCAAATCCTTGATTTAATTACAGAGTCATCTTCGAGAAAGGGTTTGATAATGTGATCCTTTCTGAAGAGAGGTCTCTGAGTGCAGGTTCATGTTTTCTGAGCAGCATTTTTTAACCACTTTAAAACTACTGAGCCAGCCATAGAGAGGAGAAAATTTTATAATTTTTGTTTTAAAAACTTTTTAAGTCGTGCGTGATCATGATTTGGGGACCAAGACCTTCGACACCAACAATCGCCGTTGCAATCATCACTTAACTGATAGCTGCACAGAATGCTTTCAACAAGTGCATGGGATATGGAGGAAAAACACCCATGTTCTTGACGAACTAACGATATTTACCAGGAGCTTGAACAAAATGACGAAAAACGAGTCAACCGTCGCTATATCCGTTTAAATGTCTAGTGCCCGACATCCTGTTTGTACTGTGCACTCGAGCGCGCTGCTAATTGCTATACAAGGGTATCACGCTGGGAAGAAAATTTTGCAACGGAAAGACACATAAATACTCAATTATGATCCACGAGTACTAAGTATTTTGTTTTCCCATACATAAATTTCTCAAGCGATCGAGAGCACCTTCCGTCTTGTATTCCCAATGTATGAATGCAACGATTAAAGTTCGCGTGATCTACCTCATGTCCGTCGCGTGATTCAAGTTACATTTGTTTACAACATTTGAAATCACGCAAAATTTGGCGGCAAAAAACGCCGCTAAAACCGGCTTCTGTCTCAGCGTGAACAAGCGAAAATTCAGTTTGGATTCGTCGTAACTGCTATTTAAAGCTTTTTCTTAGGAAAACGCAGAAATCTTTAAGTGGATTTCGTTCTGCCCACGTGGAATTTGCTCTTCCTGAGTGAATATTTACTTTCCAGCTGAAGGAAGACATAAAAATTGACTCAGCATTATGAACAAAACTTTTAATGCATTGCGTGCTAGTCGTGCCTTCGAGAACAAATGAAGGTCATCGAAAAATAATTCACAAGAAAAGAGCTACTACTCATTCATCATTACGTCTAGTACATGTGGAGAGATACTGCTGCGAACAGTTGTGTTTATTTCAATTGTAAAGGGCTACCGCTAAATACCACAGGCACGCATAGACCAAATTTGGAGGACACTGAACAAATATGAAGACTTGTTTTGTTGCTTACAAACCCGCGCAAAATACTTTGTTCCGCTTTTAAAAGCAACCATGTGCGAACAACAAGTATTTGAAAAATCGCACGCAAAGATTTGCCTCAAAGGTCACGGAGAAAATTCTTCAAATTCTCCCGCAGCTGAACAAAAACATTGATTAACCAATTTCACCTTCAGTTGCACTTCAATCGCAGCACAGCGAACAGCTTGATCTTGTCTGCGCCAGGTAGCATACACGGTATATACCGACCATGTTGCAAAATATGAGCAAGCTTTCAACAGTGTTCATGTACTACGTTGGATCTGTTACACTGCTTCTCGCGTTTTCCATCTTTCGCCTATTGAAACTTTTTCCGTTTGCGCAGCCCATTGTCTGTGAACTGTTTAACAAGATGGCGACGATTAAACTGCGTCGTGAAGACTTCGCGCACACGCTTTTCACTCGACCCATGTTCGAGTCAATGCGTTCTTCGATCTTACTGGAGCTTCAGAAAAGGGCGCAAGTAGGAAACCTGGCCCCAGACTCTCTCGTGCTTTCCGTCGATGGCAAGTCGAGCTATCAACTGTTAGACTTTTGCAAGGGAAACCGTCCACTGGTGATCAACTTTTGCAGCTGGACCTGTCCAATTTTTCGAGCAAGAGTGGGAGAATATCTCAGCATTGTGCGAGAGTTTAGTGACGTGGCTGATTTTCTGACGGTGTACATTGAGGAGGCTCATCCAAGCGATGCATGGGCATTTGAGGTAAGAAAACTGAAGGCAAAAAACAGTCCGGACTGTAAAGTGACTTTAGGGTAAATATCAAACCAACCTGTGGATCAAACCCTTTGAGTCTTTCACAGCTTTCAAGTGCAAGTTGTTCAACAGCTATTCTATAGATTTTGTTGATTTGATTTATTTGCTCTTAAAACAAAAGTGATTTGGCAATCTGAAATTTTCAAATATGTAGCAACCCTGAAAACCGACAAATGAGCAAATGAACGTTATCCAAACATCACCTTTCTTTAACAGGGGTGTTACTTGCATATATAATGAATCCGAGTGTTAACCGAAAGTTGTTTGAAATTCACAGCTACGAATTTACTACACAACTGGGATTTATTTCACCGTAAGTTGATGATATGTTTTAAAAAATCAAACATCTGCTTTCTTTTTGTACAAGAAAAATGCACGCAATGCTGGTAAAAAATTCAGTTCAAGTCAGTTTACACGTAGAACCTCGAGAAGTAGATCTCGACTTTTAGTTTTCCCACAGCGACAAAGAACTCAGTTGAAAGCACTTCATGGACTTTTGTTTTTATTTTTTACTATCATCTCTTACGAGATAAATACTCGTTTCAAATTGCAATTGTAAAAGTTTTTTCTGAAAGGAAAGGGCGGTGTTGACACATCAAGTTGTACCTAGATACTAGAATGAGTTACATGGCTATGTACTTAGTTTGCTCACTTCTCCTTGCAGAACAACGTCAGCATTAAAACACACCGAACTTTGGAGGAAAGATGTAAGGCGGCACAGATGATGATTGACTCCACTGTATTTCAATGCCCTGTTGTGGTGGACAACATGCAAGACACGGCAAACAAGGCGTATGCTGGCATGCCTATCAGATTGTATATCTTAAAAGGGCGGAAAGTGGAATACGCTGGCGGCATCGGACCTACGTTTTACCGTCTGGACGAAGTGACAGAATGGTTGCAGCGGAACAAAATGGCTTTACTTCGAAATAACAGGCATAGAGCTTAATTCCATAACGCTATGTCACTTCCGTGGGAAAAAAAAAAACAGACAACTAGTGATTGTCTTGTACAATCACTAGGCGGTGTTTTCTGTTTAGTTGTAGAGGGTAGAGGACAACTTTACGCAAAAAGTGAACACTTTTAAGACTGTAAATAATTCTTATTTGTTAGGTTTCATATTTTACAAGTCAGACCATAAGTAGTATTTATATTGCTTGTGGCGGTCGTATACTCGCGGCTTGAAGTGGGTACAGAAGAACTTTGAGTGACCACTCGAACGATACTTATACTAAGTAGCCTAGTTTTTAGAAGAAATATCTTCTCTAATCAGTCTTATTTCTTTTCTATAAACTTTCCAATCTTCTTTTCTCAATACCATAGAAAAGTAATGGTTAGACAAGTAAGACTAATAAGGAATTTTCGTATAAATTCCCAACAAAAAGCGACCGAATCACAGGCATTCCAATCGCGTATATGCAACTGCCAAAAATGGAGGTGCAGATTTTGAAGTCGATTAAGTAGAACAAAACAAGCATCAATGAAAATACCCTATAGATCCGTATTAAGGTAAAATCAAGAACGTATTTTAATCGTTTTTGCATATAATTTGAAAATTTCAGGGAAATATACCTCACATTGAGGTTTCTGTTATGTTGTTTGAAAGATCAAACGTGGGAGTCATCATGATCAAGTTGCCGGTATCAACTGTTTCAATGTAAGGACATCACGTCCATAACCTCAAGGGCATTCAATTAATTTGTTGCAAACAATGGCCAAATAAAAATGAAACAATTGTTAGGTGTTTGTTCTAGCACACGATATTAGCCATTCGGATAATCTAATAATATTTCTCAATTTGGATTTCACGAAAGTTCCAATGAATGCGCCTTTTTGTATTATATTGTAAAACTTTACTTTCGTCATTTTACATTTATTTGTGTAACTTAGTTACAAAGTAGGTTCTAATGTATAGAAATCAGGATTGTAAAATAGGTTCATAATAGAAGTAGATTAGCTACGTTTAGAAATCTAACTTGAAATAAATTTGGATAAACGCTCAGTCAAGAAATTGGTCTTTTTTTTCTTAAGGTGGTCGATAAACGACTATTCGGTTTGATTTCTGAGGCAGATGGCACCATACACATTCTCATCATTTCTAAATAAACCGGGTTAATTATTGGCCCCTGGGCTAATGTAAATGATACCGTTATAGACACTGACATCAACCATTTTACACGAAAAGAATGGCTTCGGGACAATATTAATAGGAAAAGTGGCTCGGAAAAGTTCTGTCGTGACTGTTGAAAAATCTTAATGGACATTTATTTTAAGTGTTCTATTTTAAAACTTATAAACATCGAGCCAGTTATGACGTGAATTCACTCACATACGTCACTCAATAGTCTAGTAAGAGCAAAGGAATTCATCCTCTAGAAAATTGGTAACTTTCAAAAACTCGGGTTTTTTTCACGCAAAGCTCTGTTTGCTGTTTGTTTGAGGTTTTCCCCTATAATGTCTGAGATAACGCGTGACTCGGACTAGGGCTGTGTGTAGGGCTAAGTAAACAAAAGAGATGGGCTAAAGAAAGATTAGCAATCTCAATTCATCTAAGCATGTCCTGGCCTTGTACTTAAGTAGTCAAAGTGAACTAAGATACTTGAGCTTAAGAGAGTTTATGTACACCCCCGGCACGTGAGACTTGACCGTGATAATGGCTCTCCAATTCTGAGAAGAGTCAATCAAGAAACACTTTCAACGTGACTATGTTAGACTGACAACTAAGGAACAGTATCAAAACCTTTTTTCAGTAAAAAAAAGAAACATAAACAATTAAATTAGATCAAAATTCTTCAAATTTTACAAGTTGAATGAAGAGGAGAAAGAATGCGAAGTCCTTTTTGCGCCCTGTCTGTCGATTTGGCTCATAATGAATCATTTCTACGTACTTTAAATGACAATCGCGTGATGTTCTATGTTTTTCGTTGCGTCTATGCTAGGTATTGAAATTCCCACCACTTATCCAGGAACGGAAATTTTCCTGAGTGCAAAGTTGATAGTGTTCACATTTTTACGCTACCTCGGCTGTAAGAACTGACAAAGGGTTAAGCCTCCTCGATAAAGTGTTTGTTTGTCTTGATCACAAAAATATCAATTTGTAAATGCGTCAATAACAACTGAACCAAAAAAAAAAAAAAAAGAAAAAAGGAACGTTGCTCTCAGTTTGAATTTATCAGGAACTTTAAAAAGACTGAAGCAAAACAGGTTATTTTGTTTTCATCATCTTTTGCTGTGTCATGTCAACCTCGCGTGATGAACTGTGCTGGAAGCACGACAAACGGTAGAAGTCACGCGAACTTTCAATGTCTAAACTCCTCGGGCAAACCTTGTTTTGAATTTGCAATCACTAGAGCAAAAGGTTATTGTTACACAGCATATTTTTTGCACTCTCTGCATTGCTAGAAAGTTTCTGTTTTTTAAAATATTCTATCAATTTCATACATTCATTGAAAAAGATGACAGAGAAACTGCATTAGTAAAAACAGCGACCATCGAATACCTCTTACTTTAAAGGTCGCACTTAAAAAATTTTATCCACAAGGTCAACTGCCGAAACATGATAAATTCTGAGAGAAAAGCCAGTGGGTGGAAATGGTTTTTAAACATTGAGTTGTAAATGGACAGGATTTTCTTCACTTATTTAACTCTAAATTTTTATCCTAGCAATGAATACTTGAAGGTCGATAGGCCATAACATATACTTTGCGTTTCCCTGTGATTAGGGTCACCCCAACCGGACCGGCACAAAGTTACCACTCATATTTTGAACAACAACACTTCAGACGATCTTAGAATAACATCTGTGAGCGCACGCTATGGATGTCTTCACGTTTTACCACGTATTGCTATAATCAGTTGCACGCAAGTCGTCTAGTGCTCGGCTTTTCGGTACTTAACGTTAATCGCAAGGGCAATCACTGACTATTGTGAGGAATTTAAAAAACCAAATGGTTCTATTTAGTAATTAGTGATAATTTAGTAATGTCGTATTGGTCTAATTCAAAACGTGCGTACAGTCACATTTATTGAGCAGTGAGCTTTCTTTCAAATGCGTCCTTTTTGCGAAGGAGAGTTTTCCGGCTGACTTTTCAAGTAGTTTCTGTGCTGTAGCATTTTCTGCCTTTAAAGAGAAGGACAAGCACATTAAATTTCTTTGTTTTGAAGACCAAACTAATAGTATTGAAGCTTACATATAAATTGGTCATATGCACCTTGCATCTAACCGCGCGCGTTTTTCTCTTCACCTTGCCGATTTTAAGGGGAGGGGGAGGGGGGGGGGGGGGGGAAGGAGGTGTTGGGTTCAAAGTAGGCAGAATAGGTCGAGTGGCTGCTAAATTCTTATACATCCTTATAACCTTAATTACGTTTTACATATTGAAAATGTGTGAATTGGCTTCCTTAATTTAAGAAAAAGCTAATTCAAAGAGTTCAAAAGGCCGAAATCGTCTGTTATAAGCGGGCCACATACGGTGCAGGGAAAAGTAAAAATACATTTTGAAGGTGAACTTAATTAACTTAGAATATGTCCTCTTTTAATTAAATGTTTATTTGTACCTTTAACCTAATCCTAAAAGACAGTTGTAAGACTATTTACACAACTTAGAAGAGCAAAAGTAAGTATGACTTAATATTTGTACTGAAGAATTGTAGAGATGAAAATGATGTTTTGAAAAGTCTTGCAAAAGCAAACCGCTAAATGCATTATTTCCACTGCCAGATTAAGGTGTTCAAAGAGGTGGTCGCTCTTCAAAACTAGTGACAGGAACTCATATGGACATAGAGAGTGAGAAAATAGGATAGCAGTGCTTGACTTCAAGGAAAGAGGCTTAAAAACGTTAGACAGCTATTCCGTGATGCGTCAAGTTTCCAGAAAAAACGGAGGTCACTTTCGGAAACAAAAAACACAGAAGGAAATAAGACCATCGATAAGTCATATGCTCTCACGCACGCAGAGAAAACACAAAAGTGAATTGTTCACAAATTTCACCCAACCTTGCTTTGTGACTTTAAGGGCAGCATGTAAATAAAAAAAGCCTAATAACAAGAAAAAATGGATTCGTGCGCACCCTCGGACCCATATTTTCTCAACACCTGTATTCGGGAAACAGTTTTGACAAATCACGCGAGAGTTCATGTGAAAGGTCAGGCATTTGGAAAGTGTTTTGAAGAGAGTACAGGAATTATTGAAATTCCTTTTTTGCGCAGCGATATAAATCCGCACAGAGCCGAGTCTAGCACAGATGGCGAAGTAGTGCATCGGTAGCAGCCATAGATCCGATTGCAGAGAACAAGATGCGAATTCACGCCGCGATGTTGCGACAGATGACAGCCATGCTGTCTTATTGCGCGGGAACGGTATTGCTGCTTTTCGCGTTTTTGTGCCTCCGTGTTCTACGCCTTCTTCCTTGGGGCAAATCGACCTGGGCCAAACTTTGGAAAATAGCAACGACAATCGACCTACCTATGGCAGACTACTGGAATTCACTGTTCACATGGCACATGTTTCAATCTGTGCGTGCTGCAATTTTGTGCGAACTGCAAAAATCTGCGCGGTTGGGACAGCGCGCTCCGAATCCCTCTGTAGTTACGTTAGACGGGACTTCACATCCTCATTTGCTGAACTTTTGCAGGGGAAACCGCCCACTAGTGCTAAATTTTGGCAGTTGGTCATGTCCTGTTTTTAGAGCGAGAACACAAGAGTTTCTCAGTATTGTGCGCCAATTCCGTGATGTGGTTGACTTCCTCACTGTGTACATAGAGGAGGCGCATCCTTCTAATGGATGGGCGTTTGAGGTAAGCACAAAAATCCCTCTTTAACTTTTTCCTTTCTCCAAGCGAAAGTAAAAGCTTTAACCGCGCAAAAGTGTTTGTATAACTGACAAGTTTCAGTAAGACAATTTATATCGCGAGAGAGGCGCTCGAAAATTTTCTGCTCATGCCTATGTACCTATCAATACCTTCCTCATATGCAAGGATAGAAATTAACGCAATCGTTTATCTTTCTTTCTAGAACAATGTTGTAATTCCCGCTCATGAAACATTGGGACAAAGATGTCAGGCAGCGCGACTCATGTTGAGTTCAGTAAAATTTGACTGTCCCGTTGTAGTGGACACAATGGACGATGAGGCAAGTAGGGCTTATGGAGGCCTGCCGATCCGATTGTATATTATAAAAAATAATAAAATAGAACTCGCTGGTGGGATGGGGCCAACGTTTTACGCCCCAAAAGAGGTGGAACAGTGGCTAAAGGATTATAGGGCAGAAATTATTAGAAGTGGCCGCCACAGGGCATGAAGCTGAAGACAACTGGCGAAGTACCCTCTTGTGTGCTAACAAGAGCCTTATCAGTTAACGACTTGGCTGCTGGCCCATACAGAACGTCAAAGAAAGTTGTTGAAGGAGCACCATATTACATTGTAAAACATGCAGCTTATATTAAGCAAAGACCTCCTTCACTGAAGACATCCATCCGATGTATGTTAGCAATGACTATAACCAACGATTTACTCCGGTTCATACCTTCCGGCAAAGTAACATAGAAACTCGATTAGTATGAAGTTACCAGAGCCGGAAATTTTACACAACCAGAGAACATAGTAAGCTAGCAAGAAAATTTTTGTTCATACAAAGCACCAGAGTATTTCAAAAATATTTCTTTTGGCATTTAAGGTTGGGTAATAATGTTTTTAATTTCTAGCCAGATTTTGCACTTTGAAAAACAAAGTGGTTATTTTCCGTGTCTCTGTGTTTAGGCAAGGCGTTCGTAGCCCGGTTTGTTTGCTTAGCAGATGATCAAGCAAAGCGAGAGTTGTGGTCAGATATCTGTAGAAATAACGTCTTAGCTAGTCGCGTCAACTTTAATTCGCAGCTCAGAGATGTAAATACTAGTTGATTAAAAAATGTCTTTACACATTTTTGTCTTCTTTTGGGATCAATGGTTAGCTGTTTGTAATTAAGGATTGAACTTAAGTAAATAAGCGCGTGTCAGCCCTTTATAGTTTGCTAACATGTTAAATCATATTTTTTGTAGAGTTCACACTTTTTATGGCCAAAAATTCAGAGAAAATATTCAAGGATTCAGTTTCAGCATGGCGCGAAAGTTATTCTAATGTTTTCTTATGGGAATCAGGATTTCTGTTTGGAGAGTTTATAAAAACGCCTTTATTCGCACTGTTAGTTCTGGTAGATCAAGTGAGTTTGCGTGCATTGGCTAAAGGTACATGTTGACTTTCCCGCCCCCTGTAGGCTAAGTCAACGGGAAGTCGGACGACCGAAGTGTCTCAAAGCGTATTGACTTGTTGTACCGCTTATTAAATCCCCGGGTTTAGTCGGTGCCTGTACAATCCCCCAAAGTTTGAGAATTGCTGGGTAGGTCTTTGGAACGGTAATGACAACTAACATCACACGCGAATGAACCATTTACGGTCAACAAGAAAAAAAAAAACACTTAATTAACATCATTGTGTTGAGACCTAAGGGCCGGAAGGCATTGGTAACTGTTTAAATGTTTACAATTCCTTTGTGGAGGGTTTTCTGTAAATTAAACATTCAAATTAGCACCTTACGTTGGAAGCTGGCTCAGTAAGGTTTATTATGCAACCTTTTGGCCCTTTTAAAGAACTAATTAAAGATGTGTCAATTTTTTTGGCGATAGCTGATGTAGTTTCAATTGTTTAATATCCTCTTCCTCGAGATGTTTGTTTCCCCAGTTAATACATCATGAATCTATCTTCTGAAACACAGCTCGATAATTGAGGAATGGAGATATTTTTCGCGTGAACATTTGATAAAACCCGTATCGTGACTTCTGCACTATAAATGACGTTTATGTTTCTCTTGTCCGAAAGTAACAGGTGAATGATCACCAAGATTGAATGATGAAACAGTGAAATATTGACGGCATCAGTCCACAAACAAAACAACATTAAGTGAGAAAAGGGCAATCAATTTGCGATAATTTGCTGCTCCCACGTCCCCGCCCCCTCCCCCCCAAAAGAGACGATCGGCGTTATAATGATAAATTGTCGTATATGATGCTATTAAATTTGGCAAGTAGTTTCGCAATTCTTGATAAAAGTGATAAATTAGTGTTGCCGTACTGGAGCCCTATCGTCGGACACTTGTCAACTAAGTCCAAACAATTATCAGCAAATGTTTAAGAAGCCCTTGAGATGATCTGACGGGAGAAGTTGCCATAATAAGCGGTATTTTAATTAAATTCAGGTGTGTGCCTGAACTTTTACGAGTTCGTGTACCGTTTGCTTAATCTACAATTCAAGAATTTTTAGCACAGTAGGAAGTTTTGTCGCCCACAGATTGCGTGATTGTACACCTATTGCATGGCATGGCTACTCAAGCAGGACTTAACTATCTGTGCGTACTGTCGAAATCACGCGATCATTAAAGTTCTACCCATTGGGTATAAAAGGGCATGATTCATAATGATAATAAACATTATCATTAGTTATCGTTAATAATCAATAAATAATGACAAACATAACGACGACGATTACTATTATCGTTAAATGTTTTATTAATAGAAACATCACTGAAACAACTCGACAGCATTATTTGGCATACCATGAACAGCAATTGAAATTAAGTCAAATAATTTGTCTCCGCTGGGAAATTAGGGTTGTGCTAGCTGGGTACCTGATTCTTCAAATTTTAGTAATCTGAAAAAGATAGGGATGCAAGCCGGGAGCAAGAGTGCATGCGCGGTGAGTGAGAGTAATCTTCTTCCAACTTAACAGTAGGGCCCGGGATTTGAATCCCGGAAGTGATCGACGGGACACATAGGATGACTTTGTTGTTTGTTCAAGTCTTTTCGTCGAGAAGTTTTTCTCCAGGAACTGCGGTTTCCAAATTCCAATTCTATCAGGAGTGATATACAGTAAAATCCCTCCAAGATCAGCACTATCAGTATGTGTCTGTCTCTGAATACGGAAAGGCACGGACCAGATCCAGGTGTCCGTCTTATCGAGGTGTCTGTCCTAAAGATGTGTCCGTTAAAAGAGGGTTGACTCTGGACGAAGAACCACTGTGTCACTGTGCTACCTGTACTTAATCACCATTTATTAGAACATTTATTTGTTAAGAACTAAAGGCTTTCCGCCCTGGCCGATCCTTAAGCTTCCGTTGGCGTGCGTTTCTCAAAACTCTCGAAAACATTTCGGTCGCGGAAAACTATTGAAGTGCACAAAGTTTATAAGAAGAAGTGTGATTTTTAACAAATTTCGAGGGGTAAAATTGGAAATCTTTACGACTAAACTGAAGGATCGTTAGCGAAAAAACACTTTCTGGGCCCGAAAACTCCCTAAGGCTTAGGGAGTTTTGTGAAATGGATGCCTGGCTCAAAAAAAAGGTACAATGATGAATTATTTTGCGTTAAAGTGGTTCTAATGTTTGAGTCTGTCGACGAAATCCTGCGTTGTGATCATTCATATGGAACCTCTTTGTCAGTACCTTCACATGGCGTCTTTTGTTTTTCAAAATATTACCCAATGAAATTTGGAAATTTAGTTGAATTTTGACTTTGCATTGGTTACTCTTGGGAAAAAAAGGGTTCGGGGAGAAAAGTAGTTATCCCAATGTCGCGCTTAACACTACCTTCGGCAAAGTTGTTTAAACCAACTACGCGACTGACAAGCCACACGAACGTCTTCACAAATGCTAAAAGCCATGCCAGAAAGAAACTCCTGCTCGCAGGGTGGCTTAACACCAACAAGAAATGGAAACAATCTGAAAAATTTCTAGTACTTAAAGAGACGTTTTTCAATTGTATGATAAGGTCTGGAATAATCAGTGTTTGCGTGGGCATACGTAACAATCAATGCAAAATAATTTTAATCAAAAGAGACAAGCACTTTTCTAAGGACAGTCCTTCATGACCGAAGTCAGTTACAAAGTATCGACACTGTACATAGTATAAGCTTTTTTCTGACTAATAGAGTAACTCGCAGTCTCTCGATCTCTCTTTCACGCCTTATTTTCGATCAGTTTTATTTTTCCTGTCCAATTACCTAGTTTGGAGTCAATTTTGGAGCAAATTAAAGTAGCGAAATACACAAAGTTTCTGTTAACAGGGATTAGTAAGGCTGGAAAAAATTACTGTTTTAAACCGATTTTATTATTAATAACTTTACTACGTGGTGTAAACGCAACAAATGTTTCATTAGAAGTGTTGCTAATTGCCCAATCTTAGGTGGAAATAAACTAAATACTTAAAATTGTAGCCGCATGGAGTCTGTCCTTTTTTGCACGAGGTATTTTACGACCCGTTGCTTCAACAATTACTTGGAATTTCGAAATAGTAGTTGTTTAACAGCACCGATCTTTTCAAACATTGTCACCAACAACCATACAGACTTGCTTTGGCTATGAAACAAATCCTTGTCTTTTTATCTAAAAGGCACAGGTTTTTCCAGGAAAGAAAATTACTAGCCGAGGCTCTTTGAGCGATAAAAATGTTAAAAATTTTTGTTTTCCACATTGTTGTGCTCAAACGTGCGGCTGTTTAACTACTGAAATTGAGAGAAGATAGTTTTCGTAATGTGTTGTTTTCGATGGTCTAGACTTCGTTTATTAATTTGACTTTGTGTTGAAAAAGCAGTCTTTGGCACAATGAGCTAGTCAAGGTTTTTGACAGACGTTCTGACTGTTGAAAGCATTCAAGAGTTTAAGGTCAAATAACTTCCGACTCTGCAAAACTAGCCTCGCTCACGAAAGGGAGAAAAACTAAAGCCGTGTGGCAGGTTTACACAAATGAAGAAAACTGACAACGAAATCGGTCTTTGAAACAAAGCCATCAGCTAATAAAAAACCAACTAGAATATTCTATCATCCTCATTTGCTTGTTCCTGTGTTTAGTGTAAAAATAATATCAACTTATAACTGATTCCTCCTTCTCTAACTGTTTACAAACAGTACGTCTTCGCGAGCACGCAAGAATTTATTGGTCAGGCGACCATTTTTTTTGTGTGTGTTAGGAAATCGCCCAATAGGAAATGATCAGCACTTTAATCGAGATGAAAACAACAAGGCTGTAAAGCCTCCGAAAATAGGTTTTATGTTTAAGGCATTTAGCAAGTTATTTATCGAGGTATTTTTTTTATCATACTTCTTTTACTTACGTAAACGTTTGAATCCAATTTATTAGTCTGTGAAAGCGAATTTATATATTCCTTCAAAACTGAGGACTTTTCTCATCGCAACGTTTTCCAACATTTTACTAGATGGAATTTGCAAATGTTTTTGGTTCAAGTTTTTATTTAACGAAGGACTCTTGAAAGTCAAGGTTACAGAGCGTACAGCTGTTCAATGATTTTATCATCGTGGGAGGCTAGATAAGAAGCTACTCGACAAACTACGGTATACTCGAAATTCAACGCTGACCTTGTTTCGATTCTATGCATTTGGCAACGATTTGTTTACACAGTTATATAACGTTGCTAATCTTAGGGAAAACCAAAAACACAGCAAATAAAAATATAGCACTAAGAAAACTGGAAAAAAGGCTTTGTCTCCAAAGTACCTTATGAAACCTCATTAGAGGCTTACATTAAATTGAAAAAATAAACGAATTGAAATAAAAAAAGTTAATGATAACAAGAAATTTAAAGTGTTTTCCGCATTTGAATTATTCTCTTCACAAATGACTGCAATTTCTAATCACTAAATCTACTGTGCATGTTAGTTAACCTCTCAGAAACGGGTCCTCCTTTCCCTTATACGTGCTACAATTAAAATGGGATCTCAGCATGATTCGGCCCTAGTTCGGCGTAATGAAGATATTTGCCAAGATGAAATCAAACGCCAAGTCTGTCTGAGTAAGTAAAAGGCGCAAGAAATGTATGCTCAGAGAAATATTTGAGACAGAAAGAAAATAGAATCCATAAGCCCAAATATACTTTAATAAAACACCGGAAGGTTTACAGGCGAGATTGATCACGTAAGATAACGTTAATGATAATAATTATATAATGGGGCTCACGTAGTGTTGTAAAAGACATACAAAAGAACAGTCGGACAGCACATGCAGGCAGTTACAGCCAAAAAAGTCACGCGACTGTAGGAAAATATCATGCTATAGCTTAGACGGATATATGCGGATTACAAAATTAAACAATCAAATTCCCCTACGATTTTGGAAGAAGAACGACACTTTTCTGAAATTTAAACTTCGAAAATGATTTTTCTTTTTCTATCAGCACAGTATTTCTCGGGCATGACTAAGTAAATGATCAAACATTTGTCTATTTCACAATCTCCACGTTTCATCACCGGAAATTGTTTATTTTCTTTCACCACATTTTGCCAAGAAATAAGACAAATTTGTAAAATAAACTTTTTTGCAAGATCACAGCTGTACAGCTGTAGCTGGAGGAGAAAGTCAACTTCCCAACACGGATGTTGAAACATGCGCAGACAACTAAAAGTAGGTCGATCTGAAGTAGGTCGATCTGAAGCCTACTCCAGCGCTTAAAAGTAACGCTTTTTTGACGACACGAGGCCAAATATCATGGAAGACTTCTTATGCAGAGGTTATCCACCAGAAAAAATTAATAAGCGGGCATGTCACTAGGTTAGTCGTAAATCAGGCTATAAATCATCTATTTCCTGACAAAAGAGCGCGCGAGAGGGCCTAGTACGCTAACAATGGGTGTTTACAACCTGGTCACGCGATTGTGGAGCAGCTGCGCTGCGTTTCTCCGCGAAGCGATTATCGCAGGTAATGCTTAAGTATTGCTCGGCGAGCGTTTTCTGTGGGCGTCTAAGCGCAGGGGAACGATCTCGCAAGAAAAACCGATCGCGTGAGCAACGCAAGTTACAAAAGCTTTGTTATTTACAAACCCTCCAGGGTCATTGAAGGAGAAAACAAGTCGTAATTGGACAATATGCCTTGGTTGCTGCACTTTATAGCATTAGTTTGATCGGAATTTCCTTCATCTTGAGTTCTGTGTTTTGATTTTGCAGTCTGAGAACTTAAGCATAACCATTTGCCTCTGTAGCATCGTACGCCTTTCCGGTTTTAAGTGAAGATAGTCAACTTCTCGTCCCGTAACATAACCCAAAATTATGAGGTTTTGTTGTCTAGAGAAAAATAGTAATCAGATTTCATGTAGATTTTCATGTTTACGCTAAAGGTTAGACTAAGATCACTCCCATGAAAGTTTTTTTTCTTTCTTTGTTTTATTTTTAAACACAAACTAACGCTGCAACTCTGACACTTGGATAAAAATAACTGCTATCGAACTTTTGTCACTAAATACCTGGAGGCGTATAACACGAGAGGAGGCTTTAGGAAACTTTAAATAAGGCATGCAAGTTTCCGCATCACGGCTGGAACTAGGCTAGGATCCTCAACAATAAAGTTTAGAATACCGCTGTGATGTGAGCCCCTCAATATTAAACTAACAACCAGTCTTAGAACAAAACAGTATCATAATAAGTTTATAAACTTGCGTTCCCTTCGGTATTGCCAGGAGCGAATGAAAGATTTCCTCGTGTCATTTCACCTTTGATGTACTTGACCGCAAAAGAATTAGCCACGAGGTCCACAAGTCTTGTAAGCGATATTTGAAGAGATCAGTTCCTGGCTTAACGTCTTTATTAAAACATGGCGATCCTGCGTGGGATCATTTCTTGTTTTAAAGTGTTCAATGGCGAACAGGAACAAACTGAACCGTCTGAAGCGTATGCGACGCGGTGCGCTACACAGTTAGTTACGTCTTCTTGCACCGTCTCTTGTACTATGACTCTGTGTATGGTGATCGATAAATAAAAGGATCATTTTCCTCATACAGCGGTGATAATCACTTTTACACTTTGATTTCTCTTTCTTTCCATCTGTTTAACCATCTTCTAACCTCCTCGGGATTGTAAAATGTCGGTCCCATTCCACCAGTAAACTCTACTCGACCATTTAAGATGATACAGAGCCGAATTGGCAGCGCGCCATAAGCTAAATTCGCCTCGTTGTCCGTGAAATCCACCAGGACTGGGGCCTGAAGATTGCAGGAGCTCAGCATCAGTTGGGCCGCTCTGATCCTTTCCTCCAACGTGCGATGTTGCTTGACGTCAAACTCTGTCTAAATTATACAAACAGAAATAATCCACGCGTCATTAACGCTCAACTTCGCTCATCATTATTCAGATATATTTATACGCGCTGAGTTTCTTAGTACCCGCGAGTGACCATACAGTACAATTTCACGGTATTCAAATGTACTATCCAACTGCAAAGTAGGTTTGTAGCCCTATGCGAGCTTTCCAATAAGTTCCTTAAGCTAGAGCGCAATGAATATTGGCGTGCAGCGAATGATTTAGGAAATCAAGGGAGCAAAGCGCTGCGATCAGTCAAGTACAACTTGTAGCTACGATAGACTTAGATTTTGTAGATCTAATTGTGAGATCATTACCTGAAAAGCCCAACCATCTTTGGGGTGTGCCTCGGAGATGTATATGACAAGAAAATCTGCGATGTCACTAAACTCTGCCATGATGTTCTCAAACTCGCGGAGTCGCTCCATAAAAACAGGGCACGTGCAACTGCCAAAGTTGACAACGAGTGGCCTACTTTCTCTTGCGAAGTCTAAGAGATAAGAACGCGATTGTCCGTCTGCTGACATCAACGAGGGATTGGGCGCCTCTTTGCCCCGCTTAGCCTTCTTCTTCATGTCTATCATTAAGGCAGTCGTCACTGCTTTGTACATCTCCCATCCGAACAAGCTGTCTCCGTACACTTCTTGACTGATCTCCGCTCCCGCGAACTTGACGAAGAGCCGCACGACCAGTTTGCGAAAAACCAGAGTGCAGAAGAGAAAGCGGAGGATTGCAAAGGCTAGCAGCAACGCCAAGGAGGCTGTGTAGAAATGAACTGCCACAGAAACTGACATTAGTGCGGCGATTACTTGCCCACCGTCAGTGTCACCGACCACTTTACTTCTTAGCACCGTGAGTCATTAGTCAACAGAAGCCAAGGCTTTGTTGAAGAGCCTAGGAATGCGACTGAATGACTAAGTAGTGACTGACTGAAACCTGATTACCGCAAGACTTTTCGACCTTTTAGGCGCCTTGCGTGATGTTTTGGTAAAATGGACTATTTTAAACAGGGGAGGCGGGACAGTTAGAACTCAATTATTCACAGGCTGCGCCGAGGGAGTGCTGCCGTGGTGGTAGGTGAATGACACAGTTTCAGCTACTGAAAACACGTAAGAATGTCAATATGTAACCTCGAGACAATAATTGACTGATTAAGAGCTTTGAGCGGCTTTAAACTGCGAGCTTAGACAAGTCTTGTTGGTGATTACAGAGGTGATCGGAGGATGAATCCACACGCAATCTGCAGCGCTCTCTCGAGTGAAGTTTTCCTGCTTGAGGGCGCTCAAAATAAATTCCACACTGAAGCCTGTAAGTGGTGAAGCAACAATATCTAATTAATGGATCCGTTTCGCGCATAACACAAACACTTGAACATCCTGCCACTAAACCAAATGACGTCATCTAGAACAATCTACACCCCAAGGCAGACATCGATAAGATACGCAAACCTGTCCACTAAGTATGTTTGTGGACTGCCGCGCGGTTTTTATCCAACCGGTTCAGTTCATCGAATGTGGTCTTATTCTAAACACTGCTTCCATTGGTAAACCGCAAACACGCGATCACCCACTGACCAAATGCAACACGATCAAAATTTTGCTCTTTTTAGAAAGTTTGTAAAACTTGTTACGTTATTCCCTAAAACAAAAAAATTCCGCATTCGGTCGTAATGGCAACTAACTTACAAGTAATTAACACGCCTCCTCAAAAGATCTCTAATGGCTGCTAATCGTTAATTAATAGTCGTTTTCCTGTGAATTTTGACACGACAATTTTTTTCTCTTTAGTACACTGAATGAAATGTCATCGGCTTCATGCGCTAGTAACATGTCTTAATGCGCGTGTAATCGCTCTCTCGTTAGTGAGTGCGTTTGTCAACGACTGTACGCAACAGGGGGCTACTGTAAAAAAAGAACCAATTAGTGTAACAAGTACAGTCGTATGCGAGCAGCAAATGTGCGGAAATCATTATCAGAGTGTTGAAACTAACTAAATGTAAGCGGAAAGAGTTTTTCATTCCACAGAAATCTCTTATATGAAATCACCAAATTTAACAACTGAGAACCAACATAGCCAACAGCTACACAATAGAAATCTTGGCAGAAAGACTTTTTAAAGTCCTGTGTTGCAATCGGTACGATGGTTTCACTGTTTGAAAACTATATCTCACTCACCATTAGTAAGCAAAAAGTATGAGGATACCGGTATAAAGCAACAAGCAATATTGCATTTCCAGCGTTGTTTATTGATGTAAATTAAAAGTCTTTATAGACTACGGTTCAGAATTGTTAAACTTATAAGATGGAAATGAAATAAAACAACACCTTTACTTAGCCAACCTAGTTTAAGTCCATGCTTTTGTTAATATCCCACGAAATGTCCACTTTATTGCCGTTTAGCCTCAAGAACTCATTAGAAGTTTCCACTGGTAACATTCTTGTAATAGAGAGGGAAACGGTCACGCTTTTAACACGCGAGTAATTCTCCGCATGAACAGAAGGACCAATGTTCTCGATTTGTTCCACTATTCTTGAGAGAGCTCTTGTAAACAAGAGGTTTTTGACCCAGGCAAATATCATTCAGGCATGGGGCGACAAACCACATATCTTTCTCATGCTTTCTAGCTAGGTGCTTGATTAACAAGAACTCTTCAGAGATTACGTAACTCATCGTCGTTAGAATAAAGATCCAATTTTCTGAAGTTGTTGAGCACCCACCTGCCCATCGGGAAAGGGAACAGAAAGGAATTTAAAGTCTAAGACAAACTGTTTCGCCGACCCTTTAAAAAAAAGGAGGAAAGACACCAGAGACTTCACCATCCGGGGGATGCGCGTACTAATATTCGAAGATGAACAGAGAAGGTTTACAATTGCAAAGACAGTCAATGATCATTTCAATTGACACAAAGTATTAATTGCAGGTCACCCAGCTGGTTTATGGTCCAGTCAGCACTTGAAAACATGACATCCAGCTCTGCAGGACACCAAATCTGTATACGCTGTCAATGACTCTTCATTTTAACGTTTTAATAAGCATAGAGCACGTCGCAAGGAGTGTGATTGAATATTCTCCCCCACAACTGTCCAACCGAACGAAAACATAAATTGCCACCATAAACATACAAAAGCTATTGAGTACACTCAATATAGTATAAGGTGTTCCAATGTGGATGATTACTTATACAGATCAATTTATTCGGCTATTGACTATTTCCTATGACGCAAATGTTCGATGTGGCTCCCTTTGAGCTGACTCATGAGGTTTTATCAGCTCAAAAGCCACCAAAACTGGTTCTTGTTGTTAGATGAAATCTAAGTTAGATTATTTGAAAGGAAGCATCTGGTTGATGCTTTCCTGTGGTGATGTTTATGTGTTTTCCAAATGTTTGAACGTCTGTTGTGGTGAAGATTGTAGCTTGTGATATTCGAATACAGGATAGTGAACTATACTTCCTATGGTATCTTATCTCTCAATGTTTCACTATTTTAATGAAAATAGTGTTGGTTGCTCCTTTAACTACCTTCGATGTTGAAAAAATAAATAAATAAAAGCTTAAGCCTCAGATCGTTCGTGAATCAGCAATATAAAGGCTTATTATATAATATAAAGGCTAAGTGTGCTGATAGATGTTGAAGATCTTGAGGTAATGTGAAGAAGAATACAGAAAAAAATGTGGGCACCACACAGGGATAACATTAACACTGTATATTTTTCTTGTGGTTGTTAAGAATGTTTCGAACCCAATTTTCACCCAATCGATCACGAAAGGTTATTTTCCTCAGCGGAAATACGTAACGCTTAAGTTCACGCTGTTTTACTTATCTACATGTTTCCACCACTGGCTAAACATCTACCGCATCGATGAGTTCAACAAATAAATATTCTTGAGGCTTGGTTTTTCACAAAGACATCTCTTTCTTGACGCACTGCTTGAATTCTTCCCAACGACCTTTCTCTGACGAAAAGTCCTGAAAACAAGAAAAGCATATCAAGAGAGTTAAGTGTTGAAATAGTACTACTTGTGTGGTATCTAGCCACACAACACGATGTTATAATAGTAGTTACGGAAACTAAACGGTGAATCGCTTTGATATTGTGCCAGCCAGGATGCTTGACACGACACAACAACGGAAGTAAAACAAAAAAGATACATGTACAATAAAAGATTAGTCTTAAGACAAGAGGATTACGCTACGTTAAGCCGACACGACAGACGCAGTGCAGGTATTTACAGTAAGATCAAAATAGTCACCAATGTTGCCCAGTACATCTCTAGGTTCTAAGTTCTATCTGTAACAGAATGCATTTGTCTTAATATTACATAAGCTGCTCCTCGGTGCGACTGTTTAAAGTGGTAAACATAACATTAGCAGTGAAATGACAGTCGATCTTTTTACGACTAGTCACACGCCACGTGCGATAACATTGGAGGAAGTAAGCAAACAAAGGAAGGAACCCCAATTGTAGTTTCCACTGTTTGAGATAGTTAAACAAGATGTCCAGTCACGCCCGCAGGGGATGCCAAGAGAACAACAGGCCACAATGGAATACCTTGCATTAGAGGCTGGGGCAGAGGAATCAGATATCATTAAAGATAGGCTTCTAAGCAATTCTTTCCAGTTTAACCTTTTTACTCATTATAGAGGCCATTTGAAAAATTCACAAACCCCAACTTTAATACCTTATTGTAAAATTGTAAGAAATAAACAGTACTATGCAAATTTTCGGCCAAAAAGGTTTCAATTGAATGGTAACACCATAGGAATTTGTCCACAGATTTTAAAGTTAGAACTACATACTAAATAAATAGTACCAAGTGAAAATACTGCTGAAGAGGTTTCATTTGATTGGTAACACCATAGGAATTTGTCCACAGATTTAAAAGTTCGATTGACAGATCTGTCTCGCTGTAACTTGTTCTTGGAGTAAGGGGTTTTATCAGGACACTTCGGAGTTCAACATTACGCCTGGAAAGGTTGGATAAGAAATAATCCCGTGTAAAATCAGGTACAAACACTAAACGATTCCTCTTCACGCGAGGTAAGACACTTGAACGCTTGACACAAGACTTGCCCTCCGGGACGCAAAAAAGATACAAAATAGATACAATAAAGGGATTAGTGGCTAGAGTAACTAGAGACAAGTGGCACACTCGAGATAAACATGTTTGGAATTTTCGCTAATACCATGCACGCATCAAAAGGAGTTCACTGATGTTAGGGCATGCGATGCTTTAAAAACACCGGGCTCAATTTTCGATAGTAAAACTGGATTGAGCGCATTCTTTTGCTTCATATCTCACCGGCTGAAACATATTTAAGTCGTGATTGTACCTTGTTACCTCACACTACGCAATCTTTTCTATGATAAAACCAAGTGATAATGGTACAATTGCCACATTTGTCCCTTCCTCAAGAGACACTCAAGCAGGTTTTAATGCCAAAAGAAATGTCGAAAGGTAAGTCTAAACAAGTTTTAATACTTGAGATTGTCATTTATACGCAGAAAACTACCGGTCAGTCCGGGTCAATCTCCAAACAAGTGTGGGCATGTTAAGTACAAATTGGTTTGATGACAACTGGACATAAAGCTTTGTAGTGCCCGTTTTAATGTGGGTAAGATACCACACAACACGATTTCAAATTTCACAGGAGTTAATTGGATTTTTCATGCAAGGGAAATACTTGACCTAGGACGTGCCGGAAAGTTCACAGAAAAGATACAAACTGGATAAAGTACAAGATTAGGGTCTTAAAGAGTGTTCAGGACTAAGCCGAGGTCGGCACGGTTTGACTTTTTTCTAAAACCGCACGCGCTGCAGAAATCCCTTATCAATCACGATACACTACAACAAATTGCGCGTGTTGTAGATTCATTGGGCAGGGAACACCACAGGCGAGTCGCACCAAATCCCGCGACCACACCTCACAGAAAAAAATTACTGACACAGAAATTGAAATAAAAATGAAAATACGAAGGGCCAGTTATTTAAACGGAGTTTAGCCAGTGTTTAACAAAACCGCGTTCTAAGCCATTTTCAGTTTGCCGAACGCTTTTATATAAACACCATTTATCGTGAACAGTTTCTTGAAATCATATGGCGTACACTCAAAAGCATTTGCTTCTTAAAATAATCCACTGTGGACGAGATCTCGAAGTCCAAAGATTTCCTAAACCGCGGTCTAAGTTATACTTCGTTTAAATAACCGACTCTAAAAGTTTCTCGCTTTCCACTTACAAAAATGTTTAACAATGAAACTGTAAGCCAGGTGGATTCAAGACCAAACAAAATAAAAGTTACTTTGGTTAAAAATACTTGTTTTGGCTAAGACTTCATGCAGCCTTCATCAGGGCGGAGTGATGGAAAATATACAAAAAGCATTTTTAATTAGCAACCTACAATGCAAAACTTACACGGCTGATACCACAAGTCAGACCTAGTCGGCCGGACCGGTCATTTTGAAAATGAGATGGGCTTTTTTTATTGAGAGTTTTCGCAAAAAACCTGTCATAATGATCACTGTGTGTACTATTTAGGAATTGGCTGATCTAGCTCGGCCCTTAGCTCTTGCGAACAATTAAGCCATTTTTACCGCACTTGAGTTAATCCAGGTCGTCACAGAACCTAAGCAATGCCCTGATAGGACCGGCTATAGGGTCGGCACAGAACACTCGAGCTAATACATGGGATCTACTTAAAACGATACCCGCGCCAATAATTATTTCCAGCGTATTAGACAAGCCCATGAAATTATCCATGTCAGTAAATTCCAAACCGCTAATCAATTTATAGAGAGGATAGATATGAACTTCCACGCTTTTCTGACGCCCTAGTAAAGCCGGGCGCCGAAAGGTTTTACTTTCAAGATTTTTAACCTTAAATCTGAACCTGTTACACTAAACTCACTTAAACTATTAGTCCATTTAGTAGTTAGGTGACCGTCACAAAGAGACTCAAAGAAAGTGACTAAAGAACTCTAGGTATTAGTCATAGCTGGATGCTTGTCTTAAAAAAATATAATAATCTCCACGGTTTTACAACACCATGTTTGGACAGAACGCAGAAAAATTATATGCTTCCAGTCCCTTTCACGTCAAGTATGCTTCCAGTACAAAATGAAAAGGTGCAAAAGATAAATAGAACATTCTTTCTATTTTCTGATAGTGATCTAAGATCTTATGCCGCACTGTGGACTAGTCTTCAGGCCATTTTTATCTTTTCGCTACATTTTTAAAGTTTCTTATGTATTTTCCCGCTGAGCAAGAGGATCTAGATAGGGTGAATGCTTTCCACATTTAGTTTATTAGCCTATTACAGAGGCATTGCAGAGATTAGTACTAACAATACTTTAAACACCTGCGGAAGCGTTTCAGCCCAATGATGGTGGCCTTGCCTTGCTTAAAGTTTCTGCCTTAGTACACAAAACCTGTGGATAAAGCCACATTTTTGTGTTTCATTTCCTCACCGACACAGCCACACAGTTTTTTTAGACTACTTAACAACTTCTTTTAACAGGAATGAAATGGACTGAAACCACAGGTAACCCAAACTCACGAGTGAGAATCGTTGTTTCATAACCAAGAAATATTATAATGGTTTGTATGGAGATTTCAGCGATTGTTATTTTTGACCCCCTAAATAACAATCGCTGAAATCTCCATACAAACCATTATAATATTTCTTGGTTACGCAACAACGATTCTCATTCGTGAGCATGCGGTACCTGTGCTGCAACTTAAAAGAACGACGTCTGCTTGTTTGACGGTATCATTGTGGAAGCATCACTGTACTTTAAAGTTTCTGCTATCTTGGAAAATAAATTTTCGTCTTTTCTTTGTTGCTCAAGGCTATTTTGAGCACAGGAAGTGGACTTGAAGCTTAGTTAACACAAAGAAACAAGGAAAGATTGTCGTGACACAGACACTTTAGAACTCAGCCGTATTAAAAAAAAATGTTTAATTGGTGGGAAATACGACCAAATCTTTATGAAGATTGTTTGTACTAAAACATTTAACGGGTCGTCGCTTATAATTAACATAAATCAAAATAGGCGTAACCAGCTATTTATAAATAACAGTATATTTTTGGCAATGTTCAAACTTAGGAAGTAATTACTTTTTATTTTTAGCATCAAACTATTTTGGTCGCGGGAAACCTTGAATGACGCTATAATAACACTCCCTGATAAATAGAAGAAAAGGAAAAAGTACTCAGTTATTTTTAATGATACTTAACTCTGTTGCTCCGTTGGTTTTTGCCTTAATTTCCAATTAATATCACTTTGCAGACTTTGCAAAGGAACTAAAAGGTGTCATTTATTTAATTAGGTTAAGATAACAAACTCAGGCGAAGAAAACAACTGGATTGTTCGCAATTGTCCTTGGGCAAGCTAAGATTTATCACAAGCGGAAGAGAACTGTAAACAAGGCAAGTGCGTTTGCCAGTTTCTTATCGTAAAGAGCCCTTTTTTTCATCGTATTATAAATGCACTTCACAGCGAAGTACGAAAAATCACAATGGAAAGGGAGTGAGTTGAACTGTTCATCAATATACAGTAGAACCCCTTGGACAGGTCACTTGTTTCTGGCCTGGTGAACAGTCCGTACATTTACTCATGTTTAAACAACCACTTCATCACTAAGTCATCGGGTACTAAATTTCGTCCGCACTGAAACGGCAGTTGGTTAAAGCGAACCATGCACAAAATTAATTTTGATATCATGTTTGTTTTGAACTTTTGTTTTCTGTTTTATCATTAAAACGTTTATTTTTTTAATACGCTTCAGTAGGCATTTTCTAAAAATAGAAATGAAGTACCCGTTCCTAGAAAACTGGTGTTACATTACACCCCTCTCTCTCCATAACGGTCATTATAAAGAGGTTCGAATGTATGGCAAATGGCAAAATTATCCATTAAAAAATCACCATTGTAACAGCATTTACCAAGATGATTTCTAAAATGTGCCCTCATCACTCGTTTGTTAAATTTGTGAGACAAGCAGTTGGTGATACCTTTGCCTTGAAAATCGAAGCTCAATCAGGATGTTAGCCTGCGTAGCAAACGTTTTTTTGGCGTGTTTTTCGTTTCTGATTCATAAAGTAACAGACACAGTCATCAAGGCCAAACATGAAAACGATGGGAGAGGGGAAGAAGAGGGAAAAGGCTGGGAGGTTTTCTTCCCCTCGCCCCCCCCCCCCCCCTCCCCCATCGTTTTCTCCGTTCAGCTTAATTTACGAACCACAAACGAACAACACACCAAAAAAACCTTTGTGTTCTGTTCCGCGTCAGTGCTTCTTATTTTCTTGGGATTTTATTCTCTTTGTGGTTGGACTGCGTAATTACGTGATTTACTTCAAAAATTTAACTTCACAGGAACCGAACTGGAATTTCTGTACAACCCTGGAACACATGCACTCAGAACTGAACGCAACGCTTCAGACTTAATGCATGTATTTTTAAAAAGACTACATAAAGAAAAGCTTAAAAATAGTCCTCTAATTATTAAGAAAAGGAAACATTCAATTCAAGTGTGTGGCATTGAAACGTGCTCATGAAACGGTCTGGTGATAACGACAGAGTCAGTGGTCAGACTTTCCACGAAAGGATTACGCCCGAAGGTTAACGAACACTTCCGACTGTCGCCTCAGACGTCGCCTAGACCCGTCGTTCGAAGCGGCTTAAGATGATTTTTGGATTTTCTGCAACCATTTCCTTTTTCTCTGGAGGATTTTCTCCTACGATCACGAATAACTAGGTCGAAAGCGTATTTACGAATGTAGCAAACGAAACGAGAGCGCAAGAAAATCCCTCGGAATACAGGAAACAGTTGTAAAAGGTCCGTCTGAATCTTCTGTTGCTTTATACAACCAGCACCCCAGAAGATTTTCGCGCATTTTACAAGTGGAGTGGAGGGGCCATGTTTAAGAAGTACAAATTAATTTGAGCAACTTAAAGACTGTCTTTGTAAGCTCTGACCACATAGCATACACTCGAACGGCTCATTACATTACTAACAACTCTCTGACACGCTTTCGCCTCTGTATCGCGGACATTTCACTTAGTCTCAATCTTAAAGATATTAGCCAGGCGTTTAAGCAACCACAACGGCCACGGCGACGAAAACGTCAAACTTCACTTAAAAAGTCAATTCGAGCTATTTCAAACTTCCATATTTGTAAATATTTCTGGAATTGAATTCTGAAGGATTGACTGTTTCTAAGTTGAGGAATATAAAAAGAAACTCGTTGTCTTGCGTTCAAGTACAGTTTTCCGTGGCGGTCGTGCAACGACGGGAAAGAGATGTAAAAAACGCGTGATGCAAGCGCAAAGTTGTTGTTTTGCTAGGACTGAACCTATGGCCGCTTTTTGCCGTTCTCGTTCCCGTCGCCGTCGTCGTTGCTTAAGCCCCCTAACAAGCCAATGAAGGATTCAAATCTTCAAGTAAGTGGTGGGGCCCGCTCATTCAGGCCCCAAGATAAGATGGGGATCGTCCTCGAAAACAATTTTCCTCGGCTCTGTGGGCTTCACTTTTGCTTAAAAAGAAGGTGGGGTCCCGGACCCCCGAGTCCCCCGGGTCTCTCCTGTAGATCCGCCACTACAAGCTTCAAGTGCTGTTTACCTCTTAAATACAAGCACCATTTTTATGTGTCCGTTTTGAGACTTAATTGACGTAATATAAGTTTTGTATTTCTATGTCTCAAACCAGGAGAATTTAGTTAAGACCCCTGTAGCCTCTGTTTAAGGGGCATATTACGAGAAATCTCACGTTTTCGTTTAACTAGGCTCAAATAATGACGATGCATTAGCCGATGTCTAGGACGGCAGTGAATCAACGGGAGAAAGATACCAGTTTATTCATTCATTCTCTAAACCAATCAATGGGTTTGGAGCGATTTCCCCCAAATAACTGCGCTCCCAGGCTTGACAAAGTCGGCACAACTCTTTTAAGATTCCTCAGTCCACTTTCTTACCACTCCTAACAGTTTTATTGTTCTAGTAAACTAGTTTTTAGCAAGACCAGTCCCCTATTGGACGATTTTCAATGATTTCATTAGAACACTTGTGTTGGATTTTGATTTAGTACTTAACACTGAAGCTAGCGCCATCTCCGCCAAGGAGCAAGTCGCGTTGTCACTAAGCCGAAAAGTGATTTGATGGAGCGCTTTGCTAAAAATTAACAAGTAGGGAGACGATAAAAATCAATATTAAACCAAATGCAGAGATCAATAATGACTAAAATAAAGCGATGCAAATGGAGAGAAAACGCCAGGTCAAAGTCACTGGGTAAAAGCTTAAGCTTAAGGTTATAGATTTCTTACTATTCTCACTATTAAGTAAAAAAATGAATCCTAGTCTAGACACCAAGAAGTTTCCTTGAGGCTTAACAGAGGTAACGGAATATTTGCCGTGGCATTATTTCTAGAGTCGACATATTGGCTCCTAAACAGAGAGAGACCTCTTAATATAACGCCGCTAAGTCGAGATTTGACTGTAATTTTTTGTTGACTAAAACCTTAATATGGCTATTTGCTAACACACCCTATCAATAAGCTTTAATACCGAGAAATACACAAGTTTTCGGAAATCTCCTTGTTTACATGAACAGGTTTATATGATTACAGCCAACACCCAGATTTGTTGACAATAAACTTAACAAAAACGCCGGCTAAAACAATGTAAGTTACTTAGAATCTTTGAGCCCGTTAAGGTTTTAAAGTTATAGAATTTTAAATCCAGATTGATTCAACTAATAAGGAAAGATTTTTGAAATCTGTAAATTCAGATGTTTTTTTTCCCTTTCGCAGAGTCTGAATTAGCCTTCCTTTTGGTTGCACGGATTTCCACTGACGCGTTTTTGGCTACGCACGTTGACGCACGTAAATTTTAATCACGTAAATAAAATAAAGGCAAGATAAAAAGTGCTGAGCATAAATGAGAAGTTGAGTGAGGTTCAACTTCTACGCTTACAAGCGACCTTTCATGCATTGCCTCTATTTTATTTGCGAACGTAATTTTAGGCACGTACGCACGTAAAATTTACGCGACACTGGAAATCAACTCTAAGCGTTATTAGTCTTCCATAATCGCATGCGGGTTTCCTATTTAACCATCAACATCAAAATCATCAAATTTAAGCGTTCAAACTCTAAATCTATGGTTTTACACTCAAACAAAAAAAAAAAACGATTCTAATGCTCCTAACACAAGACATTCACCTTGAAAAGTTTGTTACTGCGTTTTTTTTTAAAAACACGCGAATTCTGAAATTCAAAAGCCAACTAACGATTACGTTTTTCGCTGCCGTCAATCATCTTAACGGACCTCTTAGGAAAAAAACTTTACTTTAACGGGTTCAAAAGGTCATGGATTGTGATTAGTCATTGGTGGATTGCGATCCCTTTTGCGTGTTTCTGTGTTTCAAGATTCGTTGCTTGTGATCGTGATTATGATTGAAGGCAGCGAAAAACGCAAATTTTGAAAGCGGTTTTTTAACTTTAGGGTTCGCATGTTTGTGAAAAGCGAAGTAAGGATCACGGATGAAAAATTAATCATGTGTTGGAATATTCGCCTTAATTAATTAAGTAAACTAAGGAAACAACAATGCCTTTGTTATTTCTTCAAGGTGTTTACTGGACGAACCATTTTTAGTTTTCTATTACAGCGTAGCGCGCAGCGAAGCACCATGGGTAAGAAAATTTGATTATCTATGCGTCCGAGAAATTTTGGTAGTGACTTATAGTCACGTGACCTTACGCACGTCCACACGCCTGCAACTCCTTGAAATTTCAAGACGAACATATCCTACGAACCTGTCGAAAATCTGAGCTGCAACATTCACTGTTTTGACGTTATGCTAATTTTTCAAAATTAATCGGACCATACATATATTCATGACTAGTACATTTCAGTGTGAGTATTGTCAATGTTTTACATTCAAAAGATGCGATAAATTCAAACTATAAATTTACTAGTCATGGAGGTATGCATAGTGCGAATTCTTTTGGAACAATTAGCATAACGTCAAAACACTGAATGTTGTAACGCAGATTTTTGACAGGTTCGTAGGATAGGTTTGTCTTGAAATTTTAAGATTTTGCAGTGAATTTATAATAATCCCAGTGAAAGTTTCAGACCTTATTATATACATTTTGAAGATTATGTGAAGAGATTTGAAAAAAATCAGTCCACAGCCAGTTACTGGTGAAAATTTTATAGCGATCGGACGAGGAAAAAACCACTTTTAAGGTGATTGAAAAATATCGGTATGGCCTCTGAAAAACTGTATCGAAACACCTTAATTTTGCGATTTTGGCGAGACAGTATTTCACGGGGTTTTATTTTCGAGATGGCAATAGGCAAATATGAAACAAGGCAGTAAATTACGCGATTAAGGCGTTTTGAACTTCCTTTTGTTCTGCAAAAAGTCTAAACGCTTTAGTTCTAGATAAACTGGAACAAGCAAAGCGCATATTTCAAAACGTACTTTTCAAGTAAGCTGGAAATCTATGCACACTATATGTATTTTTCGGTACATATCCTTTATATGTTGTTGTTATTACATGTTAGTTATTTTTTTCTGCTATTTAAGTTTTCTATATGGGGTATTAAATTTCGCTTGCTTAAATTTCACGAAGATTTTTATTCACGGGTCTTTAACAACGCTATTTTTTTACAATTGCGAACAACGCGAAATTAAGTACCAACAGGGTACTTAAACTGAAAAGTTAACCTATCTCTCAGTAACTATTGTCAATAACGAAACGTATGAAGACTATAAACAAACCAGAAACTTACCCTAAATCCACGATGAACACGGTCTTTCATCAACTCTATAAATTCTCCGTAACTCAGTTTCCCATCACCTACAAGGTAAAACAAATTATTATATAGATACTGATGAAATACCAGGAATTTTCCTTTTACTAAAAGATCATATCTTCATCGCGCGCGGTAAAGATACTATTTTTATCTTTCACGTGTGAGGATATTGGTGTCGCCATTGTTACTAACATGATTAGTCAATTATTGTCTTTATTTCTCCTTTATATCCGAGTTTCATAACGTTTTGTGACTGGCATTTTGCGATGGGTGAGCACTTTAATTGCACTATTTTGCTGTTTCGAAAATGAATAAAAAAAAGTTGTGTTTTATGTAGGAATTTCATCAGCATCTATAAAATAAACAGAACGTTACATGGCCGCTTGGGGATACGAATTTTCTCTTCTCGTGCTGAAAGTATCTCTTACTCGTTCGCTTCGCTCAATCGTGAGAAATACTTTCAGCACCCGAAGATAAAATTCGTATCCCCGCGCAGCCATGTAATATCCTCTATTTCTTTTTTAGGGAAGGAGCCGTTATGTATTTTATTTCATGCCCTGGATAGTCTCGGAGCTACACTTCCCTTTTTCGGACAACACAACCACATATAATAAACAGATTTCCCTGCTAACTTCAGGAAAAGCTGAAAGCAAGAAATTAAAATAAGCGATTTCCGTTTCAGTTTATTGTTTTGCCATAAAAATATTCAAAACAAGAAGTTCTAAATTCTCAAACGCTAACGGCAAGGAAGTCCCAGGGAAACCACCGGACTTATAAGGAATAAGTTCCATCAGTTAATTATTACAACAAGATATGAAAAGAATTTTACAGGGAAAAATTAATGGCAGAGCTACAGTAAAAACACTGTTTTAATTTCAGGGATTTCTATGTACATTTATCGTAAAGGAACTGAAATTGTCTGAAACAGCTTTGACAGCAATTGAGCAATGGCCGAGTACTAATTTAACAGTAATGAAGGAGAAAGGCTACAACAATGGATAAGCGCTGATAAGCCTGGAAAGAAAATTGGTGAAAAAGCGGAATTATAATCCGTAAGGCACCTGTTTCTTTGTGTTATTGACAGTTCGTCAAAGGAAACTTAACAAGATATTTAATGTCAGAATTGCAAACATATAAAGTTACATCATTCTAGAAAAGAAATTATATTTTTAATAAGAAATATGTTCCTTTAGACTCAAATCGTCTCTGTACTAATCGGAGGCGTATTCCTTCGAAAATATTAGAATCGATGGATATAACAAAACAAACTTTTTTAGTTAATGGCGTTTGAGGTCAGATTCGCTGCAAGTAGGGGAAGGTTACAACAACTTTTGAAGCGACACGTTCTTCACCCGTCATGTCTATCTCTAAAGTAGTTGCAACGTTCCAAGCACTTCTTGAATCCACTGGACTTCCAGGTAATCTTCTGCTCATCGCAACAGTCGTCCTGGAAAAAAGATTTCTCGTCATGCGATATGTTCTGCTCGCTAGTCTTGCCGTGTCAGACTTTCTGTGGCTTGCTTTAGTGAACACATTTCGCACTGCAAGCATCTTAGAGGAAAGATGGCTGTTTGGTGAAACAATGTGTTACCTGAATCCATGCCTTTCTCGCTACTTGCACATTAATACAGTCCTTCATCTGGTAGTGGTATCTTATGATCGATACCAAGCGATAGTGAAGTCGCCTTTAACCTACAGTGGAGTTGTTACTTGAAACCGAGTGGCGCTTATAATTCTCATCTGGATAATTCCTATTCCGCTGTCCATCGGCCCTTTTCTCGACTGGGGAAAGTATGTGTACAACCCAGAGGTCTTCTATTGTGAACAAGGGTGGTCAGAGCAGAGTGCTTCGAGTAGATGGAATATGCTATTCTTCTCCATCTTCACATTTGTGGGACCATTCCTAGTCATTATATTGTTAAATCAATCGGTTTACAAGACGGCCAAACGTCAGATAAACGCCTCAAGGATTCAAGGATACTCTGGCGACACTAAACGCCAGCAGCAAGAGACGTCAAGGCGGGTGAGAGAACGGAAAGCGGCTACTGATGTCAGCATAATCATCGCGCCGTTTCTGCTGTGTTTCCTACCTATATGGATAGTGGGAACTTGCCGACAATTTGCTGGAGGTATGGATATTCCATCGGACGTGGTACTAATCACTGCTTGTATCTTCTCCTTCAGCACACTTTGTAATCCGATCATTTATTCCATCCGCAAAAACGACTTCCGTGCTGGAGCCAAGAATGTGCTGCGGCGCTTTACAGTTTGCGCAACAAACAACAATAACACCAAGGTGTAGAAGAGATTGATATTTACGGTAACAAATGATACAGAAACTTTCATTTTGCTTAATCCAGAATCAACTACGGTGGAACCTCGATATAACGAAGGGCCAAGGGACTAGCAAAATTAGTTCGCTATAACGAGGTTTCGTTATATCGAGGTTAATAAAATCGTTCGTTTTACCGAGGACTTCGTTATATAGAGGTTCGTTATATCGAGGTTTCACTGTATCATGGTATTTTATCACCAAATGTAAAACAACAGCTAACCAACACACGTTTCGTTTCTGCAACAGGAGAACTAGTACTAACAAACTATTTCTTGTAGAGTGTATATCTAGTGTAGTATTTGTCGATGAGGAGAGAGCCATCATATCTGTTATCAACAGAAGACAGAGAGTCTGGCTTGTCATGGTGCTCCTGTCCCATTAGTTATTGAGGGGAGAATAATAGGAAAGAGGCCATTTGGAAGACCTCTAGCCTGCGTAGCATGGCGGTTTTGATTGCTAAGTAATAAAGGCGGGCGAGGGCAGAGAAACAACTAAGGAAGGACCTGCCTGTGCGCAGAACACACACACACATAGTATGGGATATCTCACCATCTTTATCGAACAGCTGAAAGACAGTGTGTACCACGTATGGATCTAGTGTCTGACCCGTAGAGATGCAAACAGCTCTCTGGAATTCCTCTGCAAAAAGAACGAAATAAAAAAATAGGGGTGTAAGCTTGTTAATTGTATAGGAAGCTGAGAGAGAAACCAAAGCGACAACGCCCAAAAGGTAAAAAAAAAACCAAAGAAACACTCTGCAGTTAAATGCATGCTTGTACTAATTTGTTGTTTGGTCATATCTGGCCAAAATATCTAAAGAGTAACTTATAGCAACCGCTTTAAACTCGCATTAAACACGACGGAGCACTTAACGCTTTAACATATTTTAACATTGCTCGAAATGATAACCGATCGAAATTGTTCACAGCTGTGATCACACGACGGTATCTTTTCCCTTTTTGGATCCACAGGGCTGGTCAGGGGCGGTCAAGTCGAAAACAGATCAGAAATAGTTTTCTCTATGCTTTAGAAGCCTGTTTGGTTAATTTGGAGTTGTCCTATCAACTATGCATCTGTCCGGAAGACTTAGAGACATTTTTTGTGGTCTCGAAAGTTTTAAGCAGCTTTTTCGTCTCATCTAAAATTGTTAGCAACTCCGATGGGTACGGTTAATGGGTTCCCCTTGAAGTAAAAAGCCGCGGGTAAATACCTGCATTTTTCCAGGTAAGCCTAAACAGGTTCTTACATAAATGGTAATTAGCACAAATTTGGGCTATTTAGCTTCTTAAATAAGTTCTTATTTTCTGAAGAAAAAAATACATTACAGCTGAAAGCGTTTAATGGTACTCAGCTTTTTTCTTACAATTCATAAAATCTACATACCATTACATTGCAGTTGGAGTGATAAGGCAGCTATAACTCCAAAGAGGATCCTGAATGTTGACTTATGTTTTCTGCCCGATTATACAGACTTTTTTTAAATATAGATTTTAGAAAAAAAGAACCTGTTTCAAACTTTTGGTTAAACAGTTTCTTGTATAGAGGACCCAACTGGCAAATTTTTTCCTGTTTGATTTCTCATTAACTGTGCGACAAAATGGAAGATACATTGAGCAAACAAATTAAACAAATTAAACAAACAAATAAGTAAGTAAATAAGTAAGTAAATAAATAAATAAACAAAAATAAAATTACAGGTTGTAATATATCGGGGGCAAGAAAACAAAAAAAGCTTTAATTCACAGGAAACAAGGCAGCCTTGGTGAAGCGTTTTGGTATTCCCCCCCCCCCTCCCCTCCATAACCCTCTATATCAAGAGACCAGTTATTCCATAAGAGCTTAACCAGAAAATGTAAAAGCAATTTTTAACTTCCCCAACCGAAAATCTACTCCTTGTCCAGTTATTTCTAACTGTGTCAAGTTAGCCTGAGGTTAAGCCTTCCGTGTATTTCAAAAGGGGAAAAAATCCTGATCGCAGGTTAGTGTCAAAATGGCACATAACCTGAAGACTAACAGAACAATTTTCTACTTTTAACAAAACCGACGTTCAATGATATCAGTCTTGAACCTGGTTCGATGACTTTCTTAAAGTTCAATCTAGGTTAGACTTCGTAAACCTCAATCTAAGGGCGTTTTCCAAAAGTCAGTACTAGCCGGCCAGACCAGTTAATTTGCCGAAAATCAAAATAAAATATTACTCTTTTCTCGAAATATTTACCTAAAACCAATCAGATCTTGCATACTATTTAGGAATAAAAATTAGTACAGTGGAAACTATTTTAACGGACACTCACGTAAGCGGACAGCTCTTCTTACGCCACTTTCACCAAACCACGTTTCAACTCCCATACAAATTCTGTATTTTTACATTCCCCAAAGCGGACATTTCCCGCGGGCGGCCGCGGACGCTTTCATGGTTTACGAGTTAGATTTTAGCTTTGTTTTTAAGCTCCCGCAAACCTCATTCGCCTCTGAATCTTGTATTTTAATATATCAACTTCATATCGCTGTTCGCCACAATGAATTTATATCAGTTTCAGTGTTTGTTTGTTTGTTTGTTTGTTTGTTTGTTTGTTTTTTTCACATACACGTCCGGTTTCACTTCAAAACACCTCGTGAATTTTATGCTTGTGACTGAACTACAACATTTTCAGAACAACAGAATAGCCAAACAATAACGGACAGTTTTTGGCATTTACAGTGTTTATTTGTCGTTGAGCAAACTCCCGTAAGCGGTGATTTAGTCCGGCCTCACATCTTTAGTGCCTACTTATGAGAACCATTCTCGTAAGCAGCCAGCTCTAGTAACGGACACCTTTTTCGCGCACCGAGGGTGTCCGCTCACGAAAGCTTCCACTGTAGTGGAATTCCCCTTATGACTGGACTGGTCCAGCCAGTTCTGAAAAATGGTAAGCGGTCTAAGTTAGCCGTCGATTGAAGTCTGTCATCATAGGAGCGACTAAACAAAAGCGGGCGACCACGTAGCGGGAGTCCGATCTGTTTAATCCGAGTATGATTGCAGACAGAATTGGACGACACGACGTTCGGTCACCAATTTAGCTTACTGAAACAAAATTTGGGAAAGTAATTCTTGATAATTTCATTTTTTGTTTAAAAAACTCAATTAAGAACGCACGAGAACTTTTTACTAGAAATTTAGAAAAAAAAACCTTTAATTGCAACTGGGGCGCGTGCGATGGCGCATACTATTCTATTACACCGTGTTATTAATGCTCAAATCAGGGCTATCATTAGCCAATCAGATTGGACAATTTTTTTACCTATGATTAGGTTTAAAATTCTAAATAAAAAAATTTCCGTCATTTGATCACATTTTCTATCCTGTGTTATAAGATCTCACTACAAGCTCTACAGGGAAGCTACAGTATCCGCTTACCAAAAAGATAAAATCGCGCTGTTCGATAAAATATACTTGATTAAAACAAATATACAAACAAAAAGAAAAACTTCAGCAAATTACAAAATACCTTCTCTAAAGCGGGCAGATAACCGATTAAGAGAAATCTACCTCTTTTGCTAAAAGCACGGTGAAAAAAAATGTAGGCCCATAAAACGTCACTTCGTTAACAAGAGTCAGTGATTTCATAACATTTTCTAAGGTTTCTTTCGCAAGAACAAATTACTTTCAAAGAAGCCTGATTACTTTGAATTTCATTAAGCCGCTAATTCCTTCTTCGAGAGATATTAAATATAATGGTCCTCTTGAAGGCCTATTTTGAATTTTCATTTTGTTTCCAATTTAGAGTCCACCAAAGGCCGACACCTTTCAAGATGAAAATACTTGTTTCTATGAGAAGTGTAAACAGATCGAAAACATTTTTGCGCAGCATTAATTCTAATCACGAGTAAGGGAGTTCCCTCTTTCCAAATAACTGATCTGTTTACGAAGCAGCATAGAGACTCACTCCAACTAATAAAAAAACTAACATAACACAATTGAATGTATGATGACAAATCAGCAACAAGCAATAGTTTGTCCTTCAAGCGATTAATCATTTAAAATGATGTACGCACCTGTCGATTTTAAAATTAGAAATGCACAATTGTCGTCCCCGAAAGACAAACCCAGATACGTTGCCCATGGTTTCTAAGATGCGGATTTCACACCTATTTCAAAAATGAATAACGAGAAGGTCAACCGAATGATTAAGCATATCACAGGTGCGAGCTATCAGTGTTAAATTAAAAGGAGAAGAAAAGAAAAGAAGTCAATGCGTTCGTCAGCTGGACAGAATGCAGCGAGCATCTAGCAAAGAACGAATGTCTTTCTAGGTTTTACATTCACGAAGTCATCAATTTTTTTTTTCGTCCAAAATGGCAGCGAAAGGACAAGAAGCACTTTCACAAGAGCTTCTAAATCGCCCTAACAATTTACTTATTGTGGAGAGTGGTTTGATGATTGTCATAAACTTTCTGGCTTTCACTGGTAACTTGATGGTCTGTTGGGCCGTGTACCGAAACCACAGGCTTCGTACAATTCCAAACATGTATGTTGTAACCCTGGCCATATCTGACGCTCTTATGGCCGCACTGTGCATGCCGATGTCGACAGTTCTGCTTATAACAGGCGAGTGGCCGTTTAGTGGTGCTGTGTGCCATTTTCAAGGTTTCTTTTGTTTTTTCTTCGCTCTCTACTCATTGCTTCTTATGACTGCAACGGCAGTTAACCGATACTTTCGCGTGGTAAGACCCCATCTGTATCGACGTCACTTCAAGAGGAAGTCGACTGCGTTTTCCATCGTTGTTATAACACTAGTGGCTGGTTTGGGCGCAGGACTCTCATCGATGGCTCAATGGGCTACATTTATTGTTCATTACGGAAAAGTTATCTGTTTCATGGACTTTAAAACACCGCAGATCGATATGGGCTATATGGCCTTTTTGGATCTGTTCTACATCAGCATTCCTATCGGAATAATCACATTTTCGTATTACAAGATTTTTAAAGCAATCAAAGAACACAACCGTGAGATGAACACAAAAAGACAAGTCGGAACCGGTCTGTGCATTAACGTGGAGGAAGTGAGAGTGACTAAGGCGCTTTGCGCATCCGTTTTAGGATTTAGCCTTTGTTGGGGACCTATAGCTACCATTGATATGGTTGACTCTATCACACAACACCGGCTGGGAATCCCAAGACAGGTCTTTATGTTATATATTTACCTTGGATTTGGCAGTTGTTCTATCAACCCTGTGATATATGGTGTTATGAACAGAGCGTTCAGAGCAGAGTTTCTGCGAGTCTTAGCGTTCTGGAGGAAAACCAACAAAGTAGAGCCTTCGCAAACAGCAGAGCCTTCGCAATTGTTTTTACTTCAATCCGTGGCCGTGGCAAAATAATACACTAGAGGACAACAAAAACCTATAAACGAGTTGGATTTGACTTGTTCACGAGATGTTATGAACATATGAAAATTAACTGTCCCAGTTTAACTTTATTACACCAGTGAGATAGCGAACTGGAGTAACATGACTTCTTACATCCGACTCACGGATTTATTCACCCTAATATTCCATATCTTGAACACGGAACGAAAGTATTGTTCGACTGTCAGCACTGATTAAAAAGTCCTCGAGTTCAACAAATATTAAGATTTGATAGCAGATAACTCGACCGTTAAAAAGTTTTCAATTGATAAGAAACTTCACTGATACGCGACAAAGACAAAAGCTAGTATACATAAACACAGCGAGTGAACAACCGCTTTATAATTTACTCTGTATGCACATATCGTATTACATAAGATCAGCTATGGTTAAGCATGTCAGGCTCGTGGCATGAACTGTGTGCGAATTTTCCAACGATTTGGGAAAAACGTTCGTAAAAACAAAATTCCTTCCGTGAAAAATTTACTCCTTCTCAGCGAATAAAGTATCCATTGCCGCGCTCCATATATTAGAACTGCTAGAAACACAGGATGGATAATCCCCGAAAATGAACCTGCCGCGAAAATTTTACGCTAGATGCTAATCTCTAAAATGCCACCTATTACTTTCGCCCTTCAAATAACCAAATAAGAGGAAATTCTTATATATTGTATTCCATCAATAATGTACATTGAATACGGATATAGATAAAAAAATTAGTTAATACAAACACTAATCCTTGCACGAAAGGCGAAAATTTTCCACCATTAAATTTCGACATTTCTACCAGAAAAAGTTTGGAGAGCGCGATAAAGACTTCAATAACTTATGTGGTTACCTAATCGGACAAGGAAATTAAATTAAAAACATAGCTATAAGGTTTTGCCATGTTGATAGTCGATAGCCACCGGTGGATTTAAAAGATTTGGAGACATTTTAGATTAACAGAACCAAGCGTCAAACGATCTAAACATAGCATGAGTGATGTATAATTTATGAAGGGGAATTTAGTTAATAATTAATCAAGTTCAAGTTTGTTTCAGTAAACAGAATCCTATTCAAATCCAACGTAATTTTTTTGTCGTGAAAGGTTTCTTTTTGTACCTAGACAAAGATCGAATCCTTCGAGATTCTTTCGGAGTACGAAGCTGTTCTTTACACAAGCAAAAAGGGTAAACCTTCCCCCTTCCCACTTATTGCTTAACTGGTAGTACGAGGAAACATAAATTAAGTAAGCTTAATCCGACAGCCAAGGGACCATCGCTAAATTCAGGTGCCAGGTGTCCGTTAACAAAATACGCTCCGGTCATTTAGCAGAAACTCAGCATGGAAATAATTATGTGAAAGTTACAGGAACTGTGTCCGCTTACATGCGAGGGTCGTTCAATACAAGTTTTATTGCGTTGGGGAGTTAAGAGAAAGCAGGATGCTTTGGACATAACACACCTCTATAAAACAACGAAAATATTTCAATAAACTGCAAACGTTGTGCGAAGCCACCATAAGAAGGCGTAGAATAAACTGCTGAAGTGGCTCTCGCCAACGCAACGGGATCCACGGCAAGAGCTGATATTTCCAGCTAAGATCTTCAGCAGAGAGAATCCGTAGGTTGATGCAAAAAACAAGCCTTAGAGAGTTTTCTACTACTTTTAACAGGGGCACCCAACGACAGTTTTCGGAAAATATCTGTTCGGAAGACGATTTGAGATCTAGAATTTTCGTAACATTTGCTTTAAAATTTCTTGCTTGCCTGCCTCTCCTAGGATTTTCGAACTTCTAAAAAATGGTATAATTGCCCATTTTTAACGAATTTTAACCCTTAAAAGGTCACCTAGAATTTTCGGGAGCCTTTTTTCTGGCTGAAAATTTCGAGAAGGTAAATTTTGATCCCTATAATTTTCGGATCACTAGACTTTCAGCTAGGAAATCCGAACAGATGAAAAATTTCTAGGGGATAAAAATATGCCTATATCTACCGTTTAAATACTAAAATACGTTTAACAATGCTATGTTTAAGTGGTTTTGAACTATATTCTCGTTGGGTGCCCCTGTTTCAATCGACTACATGGATCAATCATCTGCATGATATTTTTCATCAGTTCTTTAATTGCTCTGTAAACACCTTTCGTGGTTCTATGCTAATGTCCGATGAGCGGGTACAGGAAAAGGAATCCAAGAATAAAAGGAGATACTATTAAGTCAAAGCATTTTAACATGAAACTTCTAAAAATTTTGTACAGATATAGATCACTAGTTAATGTTATATTTTGCTTCATAAGTAACCTTCACAGAAACACCGACAATGTAACAAATTATATAGTTAATGAGATCTCTAATGAAGGTATTAATCTGCAAACTGTCGCTACGGTATAGGCAATTTCAAGGATAATACTGGCGGCGTAAGTCGTTTATGCAGGTTACTTAAGACAAATTAAAAAGACTATATATAGGAAATGTAGCACTACAGTGACTGTAAGGTTTTCCACGGTCTTGTCAACAATTCTATGAAACAAACATGATAAATAAACTTTTTTCAAACAGAACGTTTTAAGGCACATGTCGAGTCAAGCCGAAAAAAATCTTTTGAAGACAACCGATTCATGAACAAACAACATTCTATTGTTTACACACATAACATTTTGACCTGAATGTTTTGCCAGTGGTCGAAGAAGATCGAACGTAAAGACAGCAGCGATTCATTGTTCAACATTACATGGTAATTATTAATTCCAAACTAGTAATCACTGGGATTAACTTATATGCAAAGTCTAACGAAACTTAAGAAGTAGCACTGATTAGTATAAACGCCAAAGTTAACTGATAACATAGAAGAGCCGGCTGAATTACGAAAACGCTGAAAAAGTTTGAGTAAAACACAAACTGTTACTGTTAGTTTTATCAGCTGAAGTGAAAAGGTAAACTGGCCGCCACAACTGAAAATTTACAAGCAACTTAGATTTCGATCGCCAGCCTTCGTCAGTGATAGCGAATCCGCTGATGTTAAAAACTTTAACAGGAACAACATTTCGGAAAACTTGTGGTGCCAAAATTGTCGCATGGGAAATTGATATTACATTTATACATATTTCTACGCCGTGTAAGTCTGCGTTCAGTTTATTTCATTATCTATGTAAATTATTATTCATCTTGTGTATCAGCACCTGCAATCGGGACAATTGCATTTTCATTCTGTAACGTTGTCGGAATTACCAAGAGCCAGAATAAGGTTAAATCAAGCTTTCCAGGCTGTCTGTTTTTTTTTTTTAAGAATACAGCAAAAAACCCTTAAGTCAAGTCTGGTCCTTGCTGGGACCTCGGATCTAAAAGGCCTCTAACTAAAAACGAGAACAGCTGTAACCACAAGAACAATGCTTATTACATCAGCGTTCGATTTAGCTTCGGAAAAAAAAAATGGAAGTCCATTGAGTGCCGTGAAAAGGAAAGGAAGTAATAGAGAAGACAAGTCGTTACGTTACGTTGCCATGGTAGCAAAATTTCTGGGCTGAGTTGCTCAAAGCATGGTTAGCTTTAACCATTGGTTAAGCAGTATCAAAACCAATACGCTGTCAAGGTATTAAACGCTGGTTAACGCTAACCATGCTTCGAGCAACTGGGCCCACTGGATGATAAAAAACCGAAAATGTCACTTAAAACTGTTTCAGACTCCTTCATCGATCTCGTTCAGTTTCAATTAATTTGTCAAATGTTGGCTAAATTTTCTGGGGTTAAATCCGAAAGGACCGTATGTAAGTTTAGAAAAAGAAAAAAAAAATGTGTTGTGTTCACCTAGTTTATGAGGCCGACGCGGGAAATTAGGAAGTTTCACGTCGTAGTCGTGCTATGATGGCTCAGAAATGTACAAAAAAACATGACGCACGTGCAAAGTTGTTATTTTACTATTCTAAACCTATTGCTTTTTTGCCGTTCTCGTTGCCGTCGCTGTCGTCGTTGCTTAAGCTCCCTATTGTTGTGATCCAATAATTTCGCTACCATGGTAACATGATGTCACACTTCTCCTTTCTATTACTTTGGCCAATAAAAATCAAATAAACCAATTACGTCACACGTAGTGGTTGCCCAGCGCGAGAAAACGCCAGGTGAACAAGTCATGATTGGTTTAATTTGAACGTCTGATTGGCTAAGAAAATGGCCCGCTATTTGTCAGTTAGTTGCAGAGAGTACTGAGCAAGCTGAAAAGCAAAGCAACTGCGAAATTACAAGAGACACTAAACTAAAAATTGCTGTTTTACGTGACATGCCCTACCTTGCGTTACTGCCTGCCCTGCGATTGAATATATCCTCATGGCCAAAGCGAAATCTTCCAAATTGTTTAAAAACATTCCGAAATTTAAAAACTGCTCCAGAGTAATGCCCTGTGTCAAAAAATATAAATTTAAAGACTCTTGCTGAGGTTACAGAATATAGAAATTCTACATCTATACAAAATATAAGAACGAACAGACGTTATGTTTTGGTGCAAATAATGAAAAGTGAACCACATTCAATTCTACGGCCATGAAAGCTATAGATGTATTTTGCGACAGTATCTTTACAACAAATTCTATGCAACAATAAAATATCAAAGAAGACCATGACAAACTAGATATGTGATTTTTTTCTGCTTTTTCCCATAGAGTGGATCTAAATATCGCTCTCTCACCTTTCTCTGTTTGAGCCTCTTACAGAGTCTATTCAAGTATTTCTGTACTTGCTCCTCTTCCAAAGAAGTGTTTCTGAGTAATAAACGAGCAAAGCTATCTTCGGGTATGGTAGGCATTCCCCTTGAATACTCCATAAAGTAGAGCAAAGTTAAGGATTTTAAGATACAGACTTTGCCCTTCATGTAAGCCTTTTAAAAGTACAGCGCACTGTGTTGCCGGTAGCACTGAGAGAGATGACCGAGTACAGGTTAAGGCGCCAATTGAACGAGTGAAAGAACGCTATAGACCTGAAATTTTAGCGAGCGACAGACACCACCGCGCATCGCGCGTACTCCCTTACTTAACTTACGGGTTGTTAGGTTCATGGTGCGCGCGACATGGAACTTAATGTGTTTTCCAACAATTTTAAGACCGATGCCATAAGTTACGTTTTATATCTGCGCCGCTGAACATTAGATGTTTACTGCACAAACAGGATAAAGAGATTTGAGAAAAGTTAAACGGTGTGATAACCAAACCCTGAAGGTCTTTCCATTTAACGTAAGACGCAAAGGCTGCCACAGGCCCAAGATAAATACCGAACGTTTTAAGAATACGTTTGTAAATAGATTAGTTTTTAAATACGACCTTTTATGATAATTCTATGTTTAGAGATATGTATAATTATTTTTTATCATTTTAAATATTTTTGTATCTCTTTGTTCTATTGTATTCAACTGAACTTTTTAATCCTTTTTCCGATGACATTAGATATATATTTTTATTTATTATTTATTAAAAACATGAAAGCAGGCAAATTTTAAGGACAGACAGCTGTGAAAAATGGACAGCGGGCCATGTATTCTCAGGGGAATAATAGCCTGCAAACAAGCTCTACCTTTCAGGAGATCTCAAGAGAAGTCACGCGTGTGCGGCACGCGAAAGGGGACGCGAAAACAAGAGGCACTTTCTCTCTCGCTTAACACTTCGCATGCCACAAGAAATGAAGAACTAGGGCTGGGAGAGTGTAGGATGTAATAACAGAGGCGATTTGATGCAAAAGTCGGGCGTGTGTTTCACGTTGCACACCACAAGTGACACTCTTGTTGTTTTTGTTTTCCAAGCGCTAGTTCTTTCGGTCATTGATGTTCTATTCCTGGGAGAAATGAGGGAGAATTTTTTTGGCAAACAAACATTTCAGAGGCTCCGTCAATTGAAAGGAGTTGCGGATTCTTCGCCACTTTAAAATAACATCAAAATCAAACGATTGTTAGCCTCCAGTGCAGACTAAACGTGTTAGTGGGGCGGAATAGACTTGGGAACACGAACGACTTGCGCGCGTATTACTAAAAAAAAGGATATTTCCATTTCGAAGACTTCTAATTGAAGATCTTGCATAAACCTGCGGAATAGAATAAATTACTTTCTATTGGAGCAAGAAACGTCCACCAGATCAAAGTCAAACTAACATCCTTTTTGTTTTTCAAACTTTTGTAGGAATGCTCTTATCAACACGCCTGAAAAACCTTAATCAAAAGCGGATTTAGGGGGGAGACCGAGGGGGCCACCCCACCTACCCCAAAACTGAAGGTATTTTTAACAAACGTTCGAATGCTCGAAGCATCACGCAATTCAAGGAGTGACCTTCTAAGAAGATCAAAAAGCGGATTCTTAAAATCTGATTAACTTCTAGTTCAATCACATACTTCATGAACTGCTTGAAAGTAATTGTCCCAGTTCCTCTGGAGCCAAAAAAGTGCATTGTAAGCGTTGTCTTGGTTAAGAAATCATCTTCATCCTTGCCACTTTCACGCAAAGCCTGAAAGAATGATTAAAAAATTCGGTATGCCCTTGAAAACAGCAATCTCTCAGTTATGTAAGTGCATGCAGGTAGCTTGCTAGAGGGCTCTGTTTACTGGACAACGGCCTGCACATGAAACGACAGCCTCGTCCCCAGGCTTCCGAGGCCAGTTCGAACGCGATAACGAGTGACGTCACATCCAAACTTGCCCAGTACGACTGGGAACGAGGTTGATAAAACGCGCCAGTAGCACTGTAGGCACGTTTTTTTCCGGAGAGCTGATGCGATGCGCGCGATACTCCTGAAAGTGATAGACCCTATATCTTACACCGTTACAGCGGATCGATCACTAGGGAGTTTTAGCTACGACGACGGCGACGGCAACGAGAACGCCAAAAAGACAATGGGTTTATTAAACAAAAAAACAAGTTTGCACGTACATCACGCTGTTTTGTACGTAAAAAAATGGGGTGAAAACTCCCAAGCTGAGTGTGCATGCACTGAAAAACAGTCACCCTTCTCAAAATAAACTCAGTTTCCATTCTGATCTTTCTTAATCTTACCATTGATTTTGCAGAAGACTTTTTATTGACCATATCTGCAAGCTATAAAGGAAAGAAAAAAGTGACACTTATTTCATTAGATGTAAATAAAAAAAAGAAAAAGCAGGAAGAAAGAATGAAATGTTATGAAAATCTCACTTACCACAAAAAATTCATTCTTGGAAAGTCGGCCATTTCCATCTTTGTCCAACATCTTGAAAGCAATTTCCAAACCTCTTTGCGATTCTGCAAGTAAAGACAAATAAAAGAAGAATTTTTTTAGACGATTTGTAAATGGTGTCTAAGGCTTAGCTATTCAAATCCAACTTACACAGTTTACAATCCCATTTTTTCTAAGCAACAGTCGAGGAAGATCACCAAAAAGTACAAAAATTAATTGCCCGCAGTTATAGGTGGTGGAGGTGATAGAAGGCAGAAATCACTTCCCCTCCCTACCCCTGTCCTATAGTATTCTTCCCAGTTTTGGCCTACCATAGAGATCCAAAAGCAGCCAATTAAACTCGGTGATGGACCATAACAATTTCATAGAAAAATACATAGAGGACTGGACATAATTCCAATCCAACTTACTCATAAGAATAGTCAAAAGGAACAGATATTCAGAGAAAGTGATGATACCTGAAAAAAAGACAAACGAATTCAAATTGCATGAATACACTTAAATAATTGTTATGAAACTACAACACATGTAGCTGAAGTAGACTGTGAACTGCGTCAACTGCCACAATGTTATTGATTGAGGGGTTAGCATCTTGAATTAAATACATGTTGTGAGTATTATTCTTTGAGGGAACCCCGGGGTATTACGGTCAAATCCAGCAAATGAATTCTAAGGGACCCCTCCCATGGGTACACACCTAAGAGGAAATTTGTGATCATTTAACGCTTATCCGTTAAATAGCTACAACGAACGTTTCAATCTAACACTCTAATGGCCAACTTGTTCTAACACAAAGCTGGAGCCGTTAACAAAATCTAACGCTTGCATCTGATATCTTGAGTGGTAGAACAGGGGGTTCATTAAGGGCCGGGCACTGGGCAAATTGACCGGCTGTGAACACGACTTTGCCCAGCTGCTTTACATCTCAAAGAACTTTTTATTATAAGGAACGATCAAAAACAGTTTTAAGTTACAATAGTGCCCTGAAATTTTAAAGATAAGTTGTTAACTAATACTTTTGTGATTCACCTTCTAGCGAAAACTCTTCGTCTCTCCAAATGTTTGTCTGACGCACTTCATCTAATCACTTAATCATGATTAAATTGTCTAGAAAAGTTATCTTTTTTTGGTTGTTGAAAGTCATTGTCTGCAGCTTCAAAATGCAGGAAAACATGTCCCTGCGACCATAGAATTTCAAAATTTTCAGGGGGAGCATGCCCCCAGACCCCCCTAGGGGTCAAGGCCCTCCGGGCCTTTCCAGTTCTTTGCCCAGGTGTCAAAGTCAGTTGCCCTCCTGTTGAAAACCTTAATGAACCCCCTGGTAGAAGCGGTAGATGCAATCAATCTAGTGTACCGAAAAGGTTTTCACGAATATCTCACAATCACCTTGCACTTTGGTGAGTAAACACCACACGGTTAACTTTAAAAAAACATTTAAAGTTCACAAAAAGTCACAGTCCTGGTAACATACAAACACTGTATTTTACCCTCCCTTAACCCTTCAAGTCCCAAGGAGTGACCAACATGAGTTTTATCCTAACATTTTCAATACATACATGTACTCAAGAAAAAAGTTATGAGAATAAATAAAAATTAATGTTTACCTAAAAATAAAATTTTGAATTCTTATATAAAATTCTCTGACAACTTATTCTTAAAGGTAATGTATAGAGATCAGCATGGAGAATTTGTATGTGGACATTGGGGCATGAAGGGTTAAGTATGAGGGCCACCACAAAGATTTCAAGTTACTGTAAATCTTCTATTAAACCCCACCTCTCAAATTAGCTCCCTCCCTCTAATAAGCCCACCCCCCTTTTCAGGGGAAAAAAGTCCATAAGCCCCCCCTCTCTATTAAGCCCCCCCTCCCCTCCCCTACTTATTCTTCACTAATAGATGATAGACTGTATTAATCAATCATGACTGTTAAACTTCATGTGGACTGATCCAGGATGGTTTATTTACCATATCTGGAAGTTCGAATATGATTCTGATCCTCAGCTGTATATGACCTAAAACTTCTTGTACTTGAGCTTTTCCACTTTGTTTTCTCATTCTTTATGGAGAACTGATACCATTGTCATTTCTACATGTAAACTAAATAAGCCCCCTGTCTCTATTAAGCCTCCCCCCTCAAATGAGCTTGAAATAAATAGACCCCCCTGGTGGCTTAATAGAGGTATTACAGTACTGAGTATATGTTATAAGTAGGAGAGGAGGTGATCAGCTAGAGAAGTTAGCTATGGTTAGCTATGGTTTATGGTTGTAGTAGCCGCGGAGGGGGGGGGGGGGGTGGGTTACCCTGGCCCCTAGACCTAAGCGACAACCCCAAGAACATCACACTTCTTCTAAGCTGACACTTTTTCTGGGCCCAGTTCCTTTGCAACGGTTGGGTAACTTTCACCCATGGCCAAGACAAATTGTATTCTAGGTATGGGGGTGGGGGATGGGAGTGGTCTGGAAAGCATCCAAATCATTTTTGAGACACATACATGCAAGGGAAAATTTTTACCTTTCAATTAAACAAAATATCTGTTTATCAAACAAGACTAGACTTGTTAAATCATGCAATTTATGGAATTCTGCAATACTATTTTTAGGCCTGTTGGCCCAAAAACAAAAAATAAAATAAAATAATAACAACTCAGTTACTTATAATAATCACATTTCAACATAGAGCATACTTAATAGGGAATTTTTACTTTTTTATCAACGGCCAAGACAAGTGAAATAGATTTCATAAAATTTTACAAATTATTGAACCATTAGAGCTCATAAAAGGTAGTTTCTGCTGAGCCATTCACTACATAATTGGCAAAAATTGCATTTATGTTAGCAAATGAATATCTTAAATAGTTAATTGTAGAATTAAAGCCGGTTAGTACGTATCTGCCTAAATTACCATTTTCTTGTAGAGTCCTGAAAAACTTTCTAGATCCTTTGGATATTGAAGGAGTACATTTTACCATCTGGGAGATAACCTGTTAAGAGAGAGAGCAAACAACATTTTTATTTTACTGTACATGTACATGTAAATTTACCACAGACTGCTTAACAATTCATTAGAATATTTTACTAGCCAACTAATTTTCTTCAAACCTCAAGACATCACCACAATCAAGAAGCCATCCTTTATTTTACATGTACATTTAAATACTTACTTGTAACTAGGTTTGTATCTAAACTGTCAAAAAACTGAGGTTCAGTACCAACTCTTATGAACATACATGTAAATGGGATGAGGAAAAGGGTAGACCCCTTGGAGAAAAATGCAAACTAACATGACAGAGGTAGCAGCCCCAATACAATGCACTTGGGTTTTACTATTGGCCAGTGGCCCACTAACCACGTCAGCCTGGCTGCCCGATCTTGAGGAGGAGAGCTGCTGTGAAACATGGGTTGAGGGCTGGGCCATGGGCTGTCAGCAACAGGCCATGGGCCCTTGGGCTGCAGCCTACTTTTACATTTATTAAAACTGCCACAGTCTAATGCCTTTGACTAATGCCTTTGGGAGGAGGGACACAGTTGGAACTGAATGAGCTATTATGATGACGATTCAACCACCTCTCACAAGAATGAAAATAATAACATTGCTAGCCTTCAAGCAAGCTCTCCATTAAAGGAATAATGAGAGAAGTTACGTGTGAGTAGCACGTGAGAACAAGGTGCGAGGAAGAAAGGGAAAGCTCTTTTTTCCTCCACCCCACAAGGCTTCGTCACTCACTCACACGTTCGCTTTCTACTCAAAAATTGAGAGGTTGCTCCCAGGCCATAACATTATTTTCTTAGTACTCGTTGTTTTCGCTATTCCCTGAGCCAGTTTGTGTTAGGAATTCCAAGGAAAAATTCGAGCTATTTACACACAAAGCAATGCCCACTATGACTCCACCTCTCCTTTTTAACCCATTTCAACTAACCCATTATTAACAAAACTACAGCACTCACGCATGCCTGACACACCAAAAAATCCTCACATAAGCATGTAAAAACAATGCCCAGGTCTATGCTCCGGTAGTGTCTTGTTACATTAAGATTATATTCTTTGACCCAAACACAATAAACAATCCATCACTTATTCTTATCTGATAATCTCATAAACGCAACCAGCTTGCATTGACCCTCTAAGCCCAAATATCCACATACAAATTCTCCAAACTTATCTCTATACATTTCCTTAAAGAATGAGTCGAGAGAATTTGATAAAAGATCAAAGCGTTTTCTCTTAGGTGACCATTTAATTAATTCTCATAACCTAATCTCTTGACATTGTATAGATATTGTTAGGAGAAAATTAATGTTGGTCACTATTGGGAATTAAAGGGTTAAGAGAGTTTCACAGTATAAGCGTATTTTACTTTCGTCAAATTCAAAGAGGAATGGTGGTCATGGTATGGTTAAATTAACCCACGCAACATCCATAAGAGAACAAATTACCAATATACATATATATCTTATAGAGCAAACAATAATTACTATTGTTTTATACATCACATATACACGAATGCTTTTACACACTTACAGTCTTCGATAATGGTCTTTTGCGGCTCCATCCTAACACAAAATAGACAGGGTAGTTGGTATAAGTTTCATCTATCTGAATGATCTTAGCAATTGCAATGATCTGCATATAGAAACCATCTTTAAGAGAGGTCTGAAGTTTACTTCAGAAAACGTTGTGTCAACAGTTGAGATACATGTAGTTTTTATTTTCTAGTACAATTTCATACATACATACATACATAAACTTTATTAATGTGTCTTGGAATGTCTAGCCGATGGGGTTAAGAACCCCTCTACTAATTGGGGACACCTAACAATATAATATAGTTACCTAACAATATAATATAGTTAAAATCCTACTAACTATCTACTAATGAAACAATTGATTTAAAAAGATTAAGAATTACAAAGGATTAAGAATTACAAAGGATGCAATTATAGTTACCTAACAATATAATATAGTTAAAAAACCTACTAACTATCAACTAATGAAATAATTGATTTATAAAGATTAAGAATTACAAAGGATGCAATTGGAGCAATTGTCGTCGTCTATCATTACACCTAGATCAAATTTACGAATACAATTTTTGAAACTAAATAATGATGGGAGAGTTCTGATTTCGCTTGGCAGCTTATTCCACAACTTTGGTCCCAGGTAGGTGAGCGAGTGTTTACCATATTTATTGGTCCTAAATCTGGGAATGGTGAACTCTGCCGTCCTCAAGTTGTAGGGTGAGCAATGCGCGTGAAATAGCTCGGATATTTTGATGGGGCATAGTTTGTGTTTCACCTTATACATAAGGATAGCAATATCTTGCAGTCTTCTGTTCTGAAGAGTCATTAGGTCACTTTTGTCCAGTAATGCTTGGTAGCTTGATTGCTTATCTAGGAAAACTGCGCGTAGTGCTCTTTCTTGGACCCGTTCAAGCTTTCTTTTGTCGGTAGCACTACAGAAATGCCAAGTCAGGTGGCAATAGGTTAAGTAAGGCAATATGGCTGATTTATACAGAGTTAATTTAGCATTGGTAGGGACAAGTTTTTTAAGCCTTAACATTACACCTACTCTTTGACTCGCCTTCTTACATATTTCATTAATGTGAGTGGAAAATGGAAATGGAAAAGGCTGTAACTCACACTGCTATGCAATCACTGTCTTTTCATACTTATTCCATTTTTTCAGGCTTAAAGAACAACAAATACATGTCTGGCAAATCAACCTTATTCCAAGAAAAACTCCTTTAACCAAAATGACTTTCTGGCAAAACAAGTGGATACCATTTCCACCTGTCATTGCCCTGAAAGGCTTCTTTTATCCCACCCCATTGCTCCGATTATGCTTTCTTGTCTTAAAGCAAACTGTATGTACCATGTTGGGCAGTTTGGAATTGACTGGTACTGACTGGTACATTATCTCTCCAGGCTCTGAGTGGTTTGCAGAGGCCTCTGAGGCTCAAAGAGGCTCTTTTCACCAATTATACATGTAAACTGTTAATGTAAATTACGTGGGTGAACTGGGTAAAATGGGTGTTTGTCCAACTGTCAATGAATCACCTGGTAAATCCCTATGCATGACTGATTCAAGAAAGTCAGATGGCGACATCAGGTACTGTCCATCCACCTCAATGCTCGCAAACTGATCGAATCTTGTCTTTCGCCGAGTTTGATGACCATGGTCCGCAGATTTAGCATGAACAACACTGACAGAGCAGTTGTTGTTTCGCCTAGTTGATTTCCAAATCAAGCAACATCCCACTCCGCTAACTCCTACAAGTGTAGCGCGAAATAAAGAAGTTTTACTTGCTAAAGAGGAGAACATTGTGGAGAAAGATCAGAATATTTAGAGGATTATTTTCATGAAACGCCCTCATAAACATCGCTTCTCATCACAACTTCTCTTTCGATGCGAGTCGAACAGAGAACGACGGCGAAAGACTGGGTGCTAATAAAAACCGCTGACCAACAGCGTTGTTTTTCATTCTTCTGTTTATCCTCTTCATTCATCTCAAGAACTGAAGAAGGATTAATCAGCAGCTGTAGTTGTAAACCGTTCCCTTTATTCACTTGTTGAGCGATTGAAATGGCCTCAGCAGTAACAGATTACTGTAGAACACTTGTAAGTGCTCATAGTTTCTTTTACGTCCGAAATGCTTTTTGTTTACCTTGAATTCTTCTGTCTTCAGGGAGCGGATGGGAGGCAACTTCGACTCGCAGGCCATGTTGGATTTGACAGCTTACCCGACCAGCTCGTGAATAAATCAGTCAATAGAGGCTTTGCTTTTAATATTCTCTGTATAGGTGAGTAAAAGGTTATTCTTTAAAACCTTCATTTTAAATTTGCTCTCTTTGTTTTGTTTTGTTTCTTTTTTGGGGGAGAGAGCGAAAAACGCCGATACAATCATCTGTCAAATCAAAAGCGAGTACGTGAGGAAGAGTGGTATTAGCCCCGTAGTTGTCTGTATGATTTTATCTCTCTTTTTTTTTTTTGCACAAACGTTCAGATTCCTTTATCTTTCCTTTGCTTTTCAGGCGAAACAGGAATCGGAAAATCGACTTTAATGGATTGCCTTTTTAAGACTGCTTTTGAAGGTGTGTGTACATGTAATTGAGCGTCAGAAAGTAATGTAAGCTGAAGTCTTATATATCCTCTTTAAATTCCTCACAAGCCTTTGAGTTTACTCAGAGGAAGTGAGTAAGCGTGCCTAGTGCAATATTTATAGTTCGAATATTATTGTGATAGGCGCGGCTATTCTCTCAAAACTAGTAAATTTTGCATGAAGAAAACCCAGCTGTACTTGAAGGAGACATGGTAATTTATTTCCTTTGTGCTACTACCTGTCGATGTATAGTGTACATTGAAAACAAATAAAAATAATTGAAATTGTTGATCTGATTTATAAGCTTAGGGTGACTTTCAAGTCACTGTTAACCCACGGGCAAGGCTATAACAGTCTTTGTGAAACCATGCATACATGTATACAGGAAATCGTTTGGTAGAGTCTTCTATGGATTTATTTTAGTGGTGAAAACAGAAGAAACAGAGGACACCTGTTGATCAAGTAGAATTATATTTAAAATGCAGATGTTATAACCCATTTTATAAAAGGTGGACACTCAATGTACAATGATTGTACATATGCATAATCCTTGATTTCTGTGTAGCATTAAATGTTACTGCTACAAAATACATGTATATCCAGGAAATAAATTATTATTGTTTTGTGGATGCTGAAACAACTGCTAGCATCTCTACTACATTTCCTGATGTTTTGACAGTGTTCTCGTTAAATTTTAGCTCCTCAGGTAAAGGACCATTAATGGCTAGTAAGGCAAAAAATTTGCACAGGAGGTGCACTTTCCCGTGGTTGGGGGGGGGGGATATTGGAGTGAGGGACATAGCCCCACCCTCCCTGGGAGATTTAGGAGCTAAGTTCTCTGAAACGTCATTCCCTCATTTTAAGACCTATTTTATGCAAATTGGCCGTTAGACAATAATTTAAAACCTTTGATATATTTCCAATAATTTTACTCTGTCTTCAATATTCTCTTTCTAAAATGGGTGGCCCATAAAAAGAAAAGCTGTGTATACTTTGGTAGTTTTCCGTATATATTTATTCATTTTCCCTTTGAGAATCTAATGCGATCACAACTTCCTTCTTTTAAAATCTAATTATTTAATTTTAGTAAACCTTCAAGCAGGTTCAGGCAGTAAGAAGTGTTGCTTCAGGTGGTAAATTTTACTGGTTACAGCCTGATAAGGAAAACACTGTTTTGATATTGTGGTATAACATTACAAGCCTTAATTTACAACATGAGCGGTAATTCTCTTCAGGTCTCCCTCATTCACATAAGCTTCCAGGGGTCCAAGTGGAACACCACACATATGGTGAGTGTAAGCAAGGGTTCAGATAGCAAAACATTAATTTTTCAGGCTTTCTTTTCTTGCATACGTAACTGTGAAAAATCTTTTTCACGCTGTTAAAATATATGAAAAAAAGAACGTAATGTTTACTTCCATGTTGTAAAAACTGCTATGAAATATTCCAAACTTGATACTGGTGTACACACTATACATGTAGCCCAGTGTTAAGGGCTGCTGCACTGCAACAGTATTGCATATTAGGTCTTCTTGATTTTTGTTTTTCACTGGATACAAAATATGTGTATAATATAAATATATACAGTGTATGGACATCCCAATTTGGCCCAGGAAGCTCCATTTCAATTGTCTATACATGTAGATATACGTTATATATAAGTAATAACTGTGATGACCTTTTACATGTTAAGAACATTAATAGTGGCTTGAAATATCAGTGTTATTACAAGTAATTTTATGGATGTTGGTGTGTCTTTTGTGTCATTAGGTTTCTTCAGCCACATTTGTGGTTTCCTTAACCTTTCACTTATTATTATATTATTATTCATTGAGAGTAAAATAGTGCTGATAAAAGGATAGTTTTTTTTTAATCTGTAACGTTCAGTTCAAACATAAAACTTTTTATTTACCAAACGTAATCTTATCAATTAAGGACATGAATACATGTAGATTGATGTTTGAATCAATAAAGTCCGATGTGTCTAATTTGGGTCAACCCATGAATTACATGTAAGATTCAGTGGCCCACATGGGAATTTTGACTATGGAGCCACTTTGTTACAAACGTCAAACTTTTCATGTGCTGAATCTACTGCATAAATACGCATGTGTAATCAAATGGTGATGAGTGAAATTATTCCCTAATTTCATGAGCATACCATTTGATTACCTATTAATATCATGGGTGACGAATTACGTTAACAATCTTGGATTTTTGACATGTTTATCCTGGATCGTTTTGATCGAGAATTCCTGCACTCTCTCGAACGTTTAGAGCTTAAATTTGGCTTAAGTTCAGAGTTTTTCGACAAAATACCTGTTATATTCCTTCTTGATGTGCTCTTTTGTGTGTTCAGGTTTTCTAAAGCTTCTTTTTTGCCCTGACATCTTCATTCATGACATTTTAAAACTTCGTCGCCATCTTGACACTGAGACATACGGAAGGTTGCCATGGCAATTTTGTAATTTCACATGTGAAATTACAAATTAACGCTGAAATTTCGCGCCAAAAGTAAGGAGTAATTCATCACCTATGATATTACTATAATAATTAACTTTGAGTGAAAATGAATTGAGTCCAACTAATTAAGTTCAATGTTTGAATCAACCGTTAAACTTATATCATTATTTTGAGTCAACCCAAATTGGTCTGGGAACTGGACTGTCATTTTACGTGGTTATCCGAGCCACCGCTTGAGATGCATGAAAGGGAGTACCTTCATTTCTCAGTTATTTTAAGGCCCTGAGTACTGGTCCTGCTCCAGGAATCCGACCCTTGACCTCCTGCTCTGCAATCAAATGCTCTACCAACTAAGCTATTCTTAGGAGTTGCAAGGCCTATTAAGGCTGGTTAATTAACAATTAATGAATGAGGCTGAGTATCTTATGAAGAATTATGGAGATCGAGGAGGGTGCTATCCGTGGAGGCCGTAGGCCGAGGCGGATAACACCCTCCTCGATCTCCATAATTCTTCATATGATACGAAAGGCGAATTCAATAATTGGTTTATTATTCATTCAAAATAATTCCTAGTTTAAAAACATGGATAAAACATACTTACCTCCATCGATCCATTGATGTTAAGTTCATCTTCGATAGTGCACGTTTAGGTTTGTCCAGCTCCGCAAGTATTCTCCAAATAGTAGATGTCGCCCTTCGAGTTGTCTTCTTGCTGTTCTTGCCGTGTTTTTAGCAATTTTTTCACCTAGTTCTTACTCTTGAAATGAGTGGAACGACCGCCATTTTTGTTTCCACAACAAAAACAACTCAACCTTGTCCCCAGGTCTTCTCGGTTTACAGTGCCTTAACCTGCACAAACGCTGCATTTTTGACGTCATTTCCTCGTTAAACACAAAATTCTTCCAAATTTGGTCATCGGTAACTGGTTATGGTGAATTAAACATGTGCTTTTAACCAATCAGAATCGTGGAAATACTTTGAATGAATAATAAGGCATGATAACTGCACTTGGTTGAATACATGTACTTGTGTATTATGTTGCAGTTAATTTTTTGTCTCAGGTAATTTTTGTTTTTCTTTTGTTTTAAAGGTATGGTAATTAACGCTAATGAAGTTGAAATAAATAAAAATTACCTGCAATACAAAATTAACTACAACAAATATGTTGGTGACATATGTTGGTTGTTGGTGATTATGTTGGCCAACTTGATCTTTCTGCATTAATGTTTTTTCATATTACAGCGGTAGTATAGGTACACTGTATTTTTACATTCCCACATTTATCACTAGATTTACAAGAAAGTAATGTGAAACTAAAGTTGACTATTGTTGATACTGTTGGGTATGGAGATCAAATCAACAAGGATGACAGGTAATTAACAACTCATCAATAATGCACTCATTGAACTGAACCCCTACCACCCTGAGCCCTGGGACAAAAAGGAAGATGCCATTAATTTAACGTGCATCAATCGGGGATCAGGGGGCTGGGCTCTCAATTGACGAATGAATAACAGCAGTTTGAATTAAATGAACCTATTATTGTAGTAATGCACAAGCACAAAACTGCATTTTAAAATGTGCCAAACAGTGGCCAAAAATATTTTTGCTTTGTGTTTGGATAAGGAAATGCTTACGAGTAAATCCAAGGGCAATCATTTTAAAATGTTTATTCCTTGCAAGTGCAGCTTTGTCATAAATTAATTTTTTTATCATTGTCTGCAAACCAGAAGATGCAAGTGTTTTGCCAATGTAACTAGCCTCTCTGTGAACCCCTTTTTCTGAGTGAATCTTGATCAAAATAAATACACTGCATATGTAATTCCTCCTTGGGGAGTTTAAAAGATGCTGTGTGGTACAGCGCGCTGTCAGGCTGTCACCAAGATTTCAAGTTGCCAGGCAAATACAACAAGTAGGCAGGGAAACAAACAGCTAGAAATTTCTTTTGGTTCTATTTTCTTTTATTTTCCTACGAAAGTACACAAGTAGCCAGCTGAAATCCCTGGTCCCCACCTCTTAATGACACCCCTGAGCCGTATTCAGCTGTACGTATAATCATTTGAAGTTTGTTCTTTTAAATTTTATTCAGTGCAAGTCCTATCGTAGAATACATCAATTCACAATTTGAGAAATATCTACAACAAGAACTGAAGATAAGGAGATCACTGAACTCTTATGATGATACCCGCGTACATGTCTGCCTTTACTTCATATCACCCACTGGCCATTCGTAAGTCTCCACCCTTGTCCAGAAAATTATGATACTTTGTATTCCTGCCATTAGGGGTTAATTAGCAAGGTATGCTGTTCATCATGAGCTGTTCAAACAGAATGGGTTTGTATCTGTTTGAATGACTTGAGCTACAGGTGTATCCATTACAAAAATTATGGTATTCGTTCAAACGGTTCGAGCTTTCCATTGGAAAAAATTTTCAACCTTCATTCAAATGGTTCTGGCTATCCTTTTGAAAAAAACTATCATCCGCCGTTCAAATGGTTCTAGATATCTGTTAAAAAAATACTGTAAAACCTCTATTAAGCCCCCCAGGGGACGTATTTATTTCAAGCCCATTTGAGGGGGTAGGAAGGGGGGGCTTACTTGATTAAGAAATGACAATGGTAAAGAACGATAATACAAAGTGGAAAAGCTCAAGTACAAGAAGTTGGAGGTCATGCAGCCAAGGATCAGAGTCAAATCTGAAATTCCAGTTGGTAAATAAACCATCCTGGATCAATCCACATGAAGTTTTAGAGTCGTGATTTATTAATACAGTCTATCATTTATTAGTGAAAAATAAGTAGGGGAGGGGAGGGGAGGGGGGGCTTATTAACTTTCTTCCCCTGAAAAGGGGGGCTTATTTGAGGGAGGGGGTTTATTTGAGAGGGGGGACTTAATAGAGGATTTGCGGTAATGTCATCTGTTTGAATGGCTTAAGTGATCTGTTCAAAAAATTCTCAGCTGGGCTACCAGCGCCTTACTTTTGCTCTCAGGGGACTGGGAATTCTTATTTTTTCATTAAAAATCATACATAATGCTAGGGACCCTGTATTCCATTTTTCCAGAGCACTGTCCCCATAGAACACAGGCTTGTATGACTGTTTTTGTGGGGATGGGAATGGATTCCGGAATCACACGTTCAGTATTAATAGTTTACATGGTCTATTACAGATCAATGTGAAATCAATAATACTGTAAGTACTACAACTAAATTAATCTGATAATTTACTATTTTGAACCTAAGAGACATTTTATTCATCATGAAAAGTTGTATCCCATTAAAAGACCTTGTGGACAACTCTCATTCTCCAACCTTAATTATAGTACTTGCAGCTGTAAGTTGATTTCACTTTAATTTTATATGTACTTAATACCAGAAATGAGCTTGAGAAATGTGTTCTGAATATACATTTAAATTCCTAGTGTACATGTACATTTAGGTGTGTTCAAGTTGAACTTCCCAACTTGGCTCCGGTTGTTCAAACGTTGGATAGTGCTATTTTCTGGATAAATCACTATCCAGCAGATAAATCGCTATCCAGTGGATAAGTATTAGGGAAACCAATTATTGTGTTGTACAATGGATAAAGATTTATCCAGTGGATAGCGTTATCTACCTTTCAAACAACTGGGCCCTGGATAGCACAGTTAAATAATGTAAAATTGACTGCAAAACACTATTAAATTTATTAATAGATATGTGTGAACAAAAGTTTGTAGATTTTTGTTAAAGAAACAATGGTATTTTTTGGGAATACAAATTTATTAGCTTTGCATATTTGGGTGCCTGATCCTGCATTCTCAGGAGCAGTTCAGTTTGTAAATACGGTAAAACAAATTAATTTTGTTAAGTGCAGTGGATGAAACAGTCATTATAATGTCAAACTCAGTTATTGCTTTATATATTCAGGTTGAAGTCTCTGGATCTTGTTTGCATGAAGAAGTTGGACAAAAAGGTTGGTGGTATTAACATCACCAAATGGGGATGTAATATTACTATAATGATAGTGTGTAAATCGGATTGTACATGATACATGTACATGAGTTGATCATTATGCTATTAACTGCTCTTACGCAGTACATGCATCATTTACTATTCCATCATTCTATTGTAGGTAAACATTGTTCCCATTATTGCAAAGGCTGACACCATCGCAAAGAGTGAACTGAAGCAATTTAAGGACAAGGTGAGATACAAAGTGCTGTAATGTAGCTAAAGGACAACAGTCTGAGCCAAGTTTTATCCTCACCACTTTGAAATGGTATATTTTTTCTACTGAATGCTACATGTCTAGTAGTCACCTTGTTGAATACAATGTACATGTACATCGCTAAGGTTGAGTTAATGTTGGCATCTTTCAGATAATGGATGAACTTGCAAGTAATGGGGTTGAAATTTACCGATTTCCCGTGGATGATGAGACTGTAGCAGAAATGAACTCCAAGATGAATGTAAGTATGTTTTACGATGCACGCATCGCTGATCAAGACACTGCTGTTACAACCTGTATCTCATAAGTATACCATACACCTGTGAACATATGACACCACAATCCACTTAGATCATGGCCATTCTGTAAACCCTTTTACCCTAATAGCTCCAATATTGACAAACAAATTCTGCAGACTAATCTCCATACATTATTTAAGAATAATTATTAGTTAAGAAAATTTGATAGTTGGTCAAAGCATTAATCATTATTTTTTCCTTACAGTAGGTGATCATTTTATTGATTCTGATAACTTATTTGATTGCGTACAGTTGAAGCTCTAGTAAGCGACCATCTCGGAAATTCAAAAAAGTGGTCATACATGTAACTAGAGCTGGTGGCTTACAAGAATGAGTTCTCGTCACCAACTGCATGGTAAAACAAAGAGAGTTGCTTGCTTAATAGGGGTGGGGGGGGGGAAGGGTTAGAACTCCCTTCCCTATAAAAGTGACGGGGGTGCTCATTGGAAAATTTTGAGAACACCCCTAAAAGGTACCAGAATCTTGTTTTATGGGTGTGTCCCAAATTCATTTCCATCCCTAAGAGGTACCAATTCAACAACAACAAATAATATAACTGGCACTGCCAATTTTAATAGTAATAAAGATAGCCTTCGAACACTCTCCTCTCAAGACCTTTTTGAAAGTATTGTCATCAATCTTCTGGCAGCAGTCATTTTAGGTTTTAGCACCTTAAGTGGTACCAATCCACAAATTTAAACCTCTAAAAGGTACGACGAGCATAGGGGAGACTCCCCCCCCCCCCCCCCCCCCATTATACACCCCTCAAGTAAGACAGAGTCACATTAAGGAGGATAAGCAAAGGCATCTTTGAGCGCTTCGCGTCAACCAGAAGTGGACTTTTTCTGCATCCTTGGGCAGTTGTATTGTCCAATTATTCACGAAAATCGTCTCCATAAAGTAAAGAAACTTGGAAATACAAATGGGGTAACGTCAAGGCACATTAAAAGGGAAGAACCCGCACTTCCGGTTGATGTGATTTTTACCTCTACACAACTGTACTCCTTGTGCAGATTTAGATGTTTCTACAAAATACTCGTCGTTGTGTTTCTTTTCTACATTGTAGGAGGAAATTCCATTTGCTGTGGTAGGCAGCCGCGAGGAAGCTTTGATTAATAAAGTGAAGACAAGGGCCCGTCAGTACCCCTGGGGAACTGTTGAAGGTGAGGAATCTAATCCGTGAGGAGCGGAATTATTAATTGCTCACACACGCATTCCTGTATGAGAAAAAAGTTGGCCCTTTACCAAAGCCAAGATCTGACAACATGGTAGAGCCAAAACGTTTCTATGGAGAAACGTCGGCCCAGTTAGGAGTGTGACCCTAGCATCACAAAAGGGTGATTCGGCTAGGCGATCATTCTTCTAGACGAAAAAGCCTTTTGCTTCTCAATCTTGTAGGAGGTTCGCCCAGGGTTACTCGGTAGGCGAGTCAGTGGCCCGTCCACCTGGGACTCCATAAGTGGGGCCTAAAACCACGTCCAGCACAGTTCCTGGATCAGATTTTAACTTTGTAAAGGTTCTGTAATGGTGAGCTAAAGGTACGGTATAATACATACCATACCTGCATTATCAAAACACAATTTTTTTCAGAACAAAACGCTCAGAAGATATTGAAAAAAGTGAGGCCTGGTTTTTCCTTAGCAAAGCAAGCGTTGCGCCAGCATAAGAGTCGTGACTCGACTGAAAACTAACCACCGCTCAAGCTTGAGCAGAAGAACAAGAAAATAGATGCTATATTTTAACAATACTTTATCTCTTAACTCTAAAATATGACTAATTTCATACATGTATATATTTTCATTCACTTAATCATTTGTTTTCCAGTTGAAAATGAGAACCATTGCGACTTTGTCAAGCTTAGAGAGATGCTAGTTCGGTAAGTATTTCTTCCACATCCATAATAGATAGCAAGCAGTCATCCTTCTTTTCTCAGAGCAACGCCCGGCGAACGAAAAAGCAAAATTTTTTTCATTGGTAAAAAGGAGGGGAGATAATGGGTGCAGGGATTTATTTTTTCTTTGCTCGGGCTTCCGCCCTCGTTACTACTTGAAGAGCCATGATCTAATTTCCCCGCCAAGAGGGACCACCTACCTACCTTTTCGAGTAAAAACTTTGATGCTGTCACAAAGAAACCTCTAATGGTTAAAGGTTGATTGATTATTATATTTTCAGGACAAACATGCAGGATTTGATAGACAAGACCCATAGCCAGCACTTTGAGCTGTACCGACGAAAGAGGCTGGAAGACATGGGCTTTAACGATGGCGACGGAGAGACAAAACAGGTGAGTCTACAAGAGACGTACGAGCTGAGAAGGCAGGACTACATGAAAGATATACAGGGCAGAGAGGAGCAGATGAGACAGAGCTTTGTTAACAAAGTGAAGGAGAAAGAAGCGGAGTTAAAACAAGCTGAACAAGAGGTAAGGGTAGAGTACATTCACCAGCCTGAGAAAACAACCGGCATTTCGCGACGTCACTACCGGTTTCCCCACGAAATGACGTCTGAGAAACGAGCGAAGAAATTCCATACTGAGAACACGTCACTACCCAGATCTGGGTATAGTGCTTTTGATTAGCTGAAGAAAATTTTTCACGCCGCACGACCAATTTCCCAGGTCTAGGTAGTGACACGTCATCAGAATGGAATTTCTGCGCTCGTTTCTCAGACGTCATTTCGCGGGGAAACCAGTGGTGGCGTCGCGTAATGTCGGCTGTTTTCTCAGACTATACATTAACTTGAATCAGCCAGATTGTGGGTATTTGAAAGAAACAAACGGGAAAAAGTGGAACTACTACTCAAACGCTCGAATTTTATTCGCACATTCGATGAAGATATAGAACCACATTTTACATTATTTGCAGCCTTATACTCAACACCGTAGGACAGTACAGCTCGATTTACTTGAATGGCCCCACTTTAAGATTTCATCCACAGACTCAATAGTCAGAACCACTTTGTACAGCATAATAAACAGTACTACAGGAAAGAACTGCTCGGTAGCTATCGTCTGTTATTATATGGCGAAAAGGAGAACTTTTTCTTGCGGAACCAACGCGGGAAATCCCGAGCCCATCTTGCCCGCTTGGGTAACCAATCAAAATGCAGGATTCGCTTCATCTAGCCCGCTCGCGGATTCAGCCATGTAATAAAGGAAAGTACTGCTCAGTAGCTTTCATTTAAATGGTCACGCTTTAAGGCTTCATCCACAGACTTTGAAGTTAAAACCACTTTGTTGAACGCAGTAGACAGTACCAGAGGATACCCTTGCTTTATCATCCCACATTTTTTTAAACCGTCAGACTCAAAAGTTAACCTTTACCATCGCCTAAACACTATACGTGCTTTCATAAGTACTTTACTATGGAGATACCAAGTCTGTAACAAATTTTCCGGTTTCTTAGTACTTTTTCTGTTTTTCTACCAGCTTCACGCCAAGTTTGAGCATTTGAAGAAAACTCAGGTAGACGAGAAAAAGAAGCTGGAGGAAAAAAGACGGATGTTGGTGAGTGTGGCATATTTTTTCATTTTTGGTAGTTGCTTTAGAAACAATCTATGCAGTGCAATTGTCAGAGCACCCTTGAATATGCACAATATAAAACGGAATGAGGAATAGTTTTACTGAACTGATGATTTGTATTGGCCACCTTTAACCCTACTGGTCCCAGAAATGACCAGTATTAATTTTCTCCTCACAGCATCAGGGCATAATCAAGGGAAGAAGTCATGAGTTTTAAGACAACGATCACCTAAAACTTATTGTATTGATCTTTAAACAACTTCTCCCAACTTATGCCTTAAGAAATTCAAGGAGTCCAGTTGAAAAAATTTGTGAGATGATGTTAAATAAAGGAAAAGTATTCAGAAGCTGACGTTTGGAGCGCTAAACTAGGCCTGGAACTTTTTCAGGCAGTTCCACACGTTACGCAAACTTTTCAGAGTGAACAGACTTTAGGGAGCTTAAGCAACGGCGACGGCTGCGAAAACGTCACTTAAAAAAGTAAATTCGCGCTGTTTCAACTTCAACGCGCTTATTCCATCACATTCAATTTGTCTAATGTTGGTGAATTGTTCTCCAGTTGAATTCTAAAGCGCCGTATGCAAGTTTAGAAAAAGAAAAAGAAATTCGTTGCCTTATGTTGACGTCCTCCACAGAACGTGAAATTTGGAAGTTTACGTCGTATACGTGCAACGACGTCAAAGAAGTGAACAAAACAGCATGATGCGCGTGCAGAGTTGTTCTTTTGATTATCTAGCCCATTGCTTTTTTGCCGTTCTCGTCGCTGTCGCCGTCGTCGTTGCTTAAGTCCCCTTTGCGACGGCAACGGCAACGAGAACGGTAAAACAAAGCAATAGGTTTAGATTACCAAAAAACATTTTGCACGTGTAAGCTTTTTTGTACATTTATTTGCCGTCGTCGCACGACCATGACATTATCCTTCTTCCTAATTTCACGTTTTATGATAGACTGAAACACTAGAAAACGATTTATTTATTCTTTTTTTAACTTAGATACAGTTCTTGAGAATTCAATTCCAGGAAAATTTGCCAATTTGAACAAGATGGAATAAGAGCAAAGAAGTTTGAAGCAGCGCAAATTTACTTTTTGCGTGACGATTTCGCTGCCGTAGATGCTAATGCATCCTAATATGGCTTAAGCGTACACAGCATATGGCGACAGTCATAGAAAACATGCTTCTAACGCTCTCTGCTGATAATTTTTTTTTCCTTTCCACTCCCCCAGGATGAAGAAATCCAATTATTTAACAAGAAAAAGGCCGCTGCCCAGGCTGCTCAGGCTCAGGCCCAGCAAGCTGTCGCCCAGGTCGCCAAGGAACATTTGAAAGGAAAGAAAAAATAGAAATAGAAAAAAGTCTAGGACATTCCCAATTTATAAAATATTGTACCATTATGTAACTACTCGGAATATTTTAATGATGTTGTTAAGAAAACCTGTGATAAGTCGTGAGATATTGCGGGACCAAAGGCCCATTCGTACAAGTAACATAAGAACGATGATAGGTCATTTCTGGAAGTTATGAAATGAAGGACCACCAGAAGAAATAATGGTCTTTGCTTCGAGAGTTCACTTGTAATAAAATACAGCGTCAACAGTTATGAAAAGCATTGCTAAATTAAACAAAAAATCATCTTCTTCAGACTTATTTACTCCCTTTTTATTATTTTTCAGCGCTTTTTCGCATTCGTTGCATATTTATACAGTTTTAAACTTTTGAATTATGTACCAAACTCAGTTCTTGAGGTAGTGTTTACTTGACCAAACGCCCCGTATGCGTCTCCTTTGTGTATAAAAACTAAGATCCCGTTCATATGAAAAAAACTTGTCCCAGGTAGAGGGATTATTCGCCTACACTCTTTTATATATTATATATATATAAGAATGTTGTTTTTCCCGCCCAGGCTGAATATTCTTATTTTTCTGTCGATTTTAGGCTGAAAATATTCTTGTATTATTCTTAAATTAAACCGGATTTTCAACACACAAAATTAAACCCTTTTCAAAATCTCAGCCTCTGTTTCATTATAAAAATTTTGCAAATTTCAGCCTCAATATTCTTATAGAAAAAAAAGAGTGTACCCGGGCTACCTTGGGCGAGCCAATTTTTCACACATTTCCTTACAAACTTTGGCGAACCATTGACATGAGAAACAAAAAGTTGGCTGGGCTCGAAGCTGGGTCACCAGCTTTTCTTGATTGTAGGGTCACCCTCCTAGCCGTGCCAACTCTGACTTTGGCCTCTCCTACCTGGTCAACAGGGTCAAGGCGAGACAATCAGAACATGCACGAGCGCTCAGCCAGTTCTTGGCTCGAACAAAGGGGTTAACATTTTCTTTTTGAAACACTCGCTAAAGTTGACACGACTAGGAGGGTGGCGCTCTCCCTGGAACAACATTTTTCCAAATAAACGGGGCTTAAGGGCGTGTACAGGCGGAGGATTTTCCCACATTGCGCATGGGAAAATAGTCATGCGAGTCATTACTCAGCTACTTCTTGTTGCTATCCGCCACTTTAATTTCAGCAAGGCTCGTCTTCAAGATAAAAGAGACGGTAGAATTTACATTTCGTTTGCTCTCTCAAGTTGTTGCTAAAAATTTATCACTGTTGTTGAAATAAGCTCTAGGGCGTTTGTTCAAGGGAACAATAGTACAATTCTTAAATTATCAAATTTGTCAGCATCTAAACAAAGTTTTATTTTAGATTCAATATACTTTAAATTACCCTCAGCAACTGACTCGTCCCCAGTCGTGTCTCATTAGTAGTATTTGGCATGGAAGACTAGAAAAGGCTCTTTAACCCAAGCCCTTCCCTAGTAAATAATTAATGAGTAGAGACAATTGGACGAGACTGGGGACGAGTCAGCCTCATCAATCTTCACTGTATATTATTAAGTCAATTAGTAAACGTAAATAAAGATATATATCGCACTTAACATTGTTACATTTCAATATGTTGATTAACTTTTTAAAAACATTACACCTTCAAATTTTACATTACACGGCAATGAAAGTATGGCTCTTCTTTAATTCACTGGTAATCATGTCGAATGGGAAACATCTACGTGGGTTATCAAGTTCTCTATTCTTTTTCTTTAGATGACAAGTAATATCGTCTTCATGGCTGTGAAATTTGTCTCGCAATATGGAATAGAGTGAGCGAAAAACGCGAGCGCGCGTGAAGTCACCCTCCTCGGGATGAGGGCGACAGGCGGAGGGAGGTCACATCGCGTGCGCTCACGTCTCTTGCTGGCACCTAGTATCCTAGAGGAAACCTTGGGAATATGACACGAGAAAATGTTAATAAAGTCGAAATGCTTCAACCTTCCTAGACGTCAATTTTGCTCGCGAAACGAACGTTTTCTAGTTTAGCCATATAAGGAAATAAAAAACAATGTCCCAGGACTTTAGGGATGCCCTAAGTGCGCAAGAAATTTTCACTTTGCAGAAGTCTAACTTTTGCAACTTATAAATTCCTTCTGCAAGTTGATGGCAATACTTTCACTTTAATGAAAATGCGCGAGATGTTGAATGAAAAATTAGAGTAAACTACTGATACAGCGCTTTCACTCACGTGACCAGCGTATATGCAAGCTTATAGGTCGAACTCTCCTAGAATTGGCTTGGTACACCAATAAGGCCGCCCGCCGTTAAACCACGTGAAAACGCTCTTTTCGCTATCATAAATACATTATTCAACCTACAGCTGCTGCTTTAAATATTTATCCAACGTTAGATGAATACCGGTATGTTTGTGTCGGAAACAAAGTCGTGGTCTCCGCTACTTGACGGAATTGTGACAGGTAAATGTGGTTACAATTTCAATAGACTTCACGAAAAAAAAAGTGTGATTGTGTGTCACTAAACTCGGGTATGAAAAGGCAAAATCTCGCCAGTGACGTAAGAAAAGCTACAAGTGATTAACTTTTAACTTGTACCGAGGTAAACACAGTGACGTGGTAAGGTGAGATCGAAACAATAAAAGGAATTATAAAATTAAAAAGGTATTGTCAAAAATATAATAAAACAAAAAAATTCAAAAGTAAATAAGACACTCTGACTTGCACGGACCAAGAACTAATACATATCTTGTTTGTGGGCACAAAATATTTCCAGTTCTAGGCACCATAAATATTATAAAGCTAACTTAACAACATGGACGTAAGTGAAGTTCGACCAAAATAATCTATCTTGCGTGTACGCAGGTAGTTACCTGGTTTTCTATTGCGCATTTTCCCGGCGTTTAATTCTTAAAAACTCTCCGAGGGAGCATGCCCCAAGATCCCCTCATAGAAGGGTGGATCGTTTGGACACCGTCTGTTTTAATGGAAGGCCCGTCTACTTAAAATCTCCAAGAAAACCCTAGTATAGTCCAACCCCTTCATCCGGACACCTATCCTTTAGAGACAGTTCTCTTTGTCCCAAAAACAACCTACCTCAGACCACCAGGACATCGAATGTACGAAGTCAGTGTTCGTTATTCGCCATTATAGAACTGAGCAGGACATTGGGCAAATTTAACTTTCGCAAAGACCTCTGGGGCTGTTACTAAGGACAAAGAAAAATATTGGCCAATAGCTGACAGGCACGTCCCCAGTAAACTGTCCCAGAAACAACTGCGGGATCGGGACACAGTTAAGCTCCAGTGACCTTCTTGTTTCTAACGTGGCGAATGGCGCGCGGTGTCCATAATGCAAGAATATTCTACATTGTGTGTATGATAATTGGAAGACGACTACGGTAATTGTGCTTTGTACGTGTCTCGAGTCAATGACCTTCTCGCGTTGCATTAGCGACCCGAAATTCTTGTGAATGGAAAATGCTACGAATATTGAATTTGCACCGTCATTAGAGACGACCTGGAAAATCCACAGCAATGGCCAAAATGCTGCCTGAAGCCAGCCCTGCCACTAGACATCTAAATAAAAATAAAGAGGATTATTGATGTATTAATTCATTAAACAGGGTCTGGAAAGGGGGGCGGGTACTGATCCCGCATTCCTTCTCCTTTTCACGAGAATCCCGCATCCAGAGCTTCTGTTATAGCTATCACGAATATCGTTTTATTATATAAACACCAATGAAATACCAAGTGAGCTTTCGCGCGAAAACTTGATATCTTCACATGTGAAAATAACATGTTATCTTCACATGTGGAAATATCACCATTGCTATGGCTTCATAATAAACCGTACCTTTCAGACCAAAAAACCTTTTAAGTAAAATAGTTTGGCATTTCATTGGTGTTTATATAATAAATAGAACATTACATGGCCGCTTGGAGAAACGAAATTTCTCTTCTCGTGTTGAAAAAATATTTCACGAGTGAGCGTTTTCAACACTCGAAGAGAAATTTCGTATCTCCGCGCGGACAGGTAATATCCTCTATTTCTTTCTAGCCTACGGGCAAGCTCTCCCGGGCGCTCTGGCGGCGGGGCTGGAAAAGGAAGGAGAGCTTGCAAATACTTTTCTGGAATTTGAATTACGCCTCCAATTCCCCTGTGGCTCCCCATCGACTGTCAGATTTCCGCCAATCAGCGCGAAGCGGAAACGAACGCGAATGTAAACAAACATTGAAAAACACGTGCCAAGGGTAATGATGCCATTACTAGTGTTATCTCCGCTAATCAGCATTTCGCATCGATTTTTTCGATGCAGATAATCAAATTCCAGAGACGTAGTTGCAAGCTCTCCTTCCTTTTCCCGCCTCGCCGCCAGAGTGCCACGGAGAGCTTGCTCGCAAGCTATTTTCTTTCCCAATCCCCCATCCGAGCCCAAATTTGGCAAATCCCACTACCCGAGTAACAGTCAAATCACGTATCCAGATAACGTTTTCCGAATCACGCACTGTATTTTGGTCAAATCCCGGATCACGGGAATACCATTCCAGACCCTGATTAAAAGGGGATGAGAGAAGGAAGCTGTCCATGGCAAAGTAAAAAAATTACCAATTTCAAAATCATTTGGGCTCGATTTCTGCCACCCTATATGGTCTGGTCTTGAGCGCGGGTTCATTTTCCGAACAGCGGCTAATAATATTGAGCCTAAAGTTCATTTGAAAAGTAAAAATTGAGGATTTTAAACGGACACAAGGGTCAAAAACGCCACGATTAACAGTGTTCTAAAATTCAGAAATACAGTTGTCACACTGGCTTAAAACAAGGACCATAAGTTTTCCATTAACAATAGAATATTAACTAACAAGCTGAGCTGTACGCTCAACCTCCTTCTTCTCCCTAAAACGGACATTGGGTTGGTTCTAGCCGCTCATCCGTCCTCTTCTTTGACTCTTATCAAACGTGGACACCTCTCTACGACGAACACGTAGTTCCCAGCTCTACGAGTGGGTACAAGCTTTCGGCGCAACGATTTCTGGGGTCGTTGGAGTGGACAAGCGTTACTTGGGACTGGTTAATGGTTGCCTTGAATGCCATCGACCAATCATAATTAAAACTTGTCCATCCCAGGAATCGTCGCGTCGAAAGCTTGTACCCATTCCTCTTATAGTGTCTGGAGCGGGGAATTACACGTGTGCGGAAGCAAGCGACAAAACGACCGATCTGTAATTGTTTGTAAACCCTCACTAACATTATAATCACCGTACCTCTGATCAGTGGAGATGGCTAGAGCTCTGATGCTGCCGTCACAAGGTGGATAGGTATGAAGCAAAGCCAAATCATGAGTCCTCCATATCCGTAAGTACCGACTAAACCCACCGGACGCGAAAAAATTTCCATCTTTATTAAGAGCGAGCGCCTGAAAAACAGAAACACAGTTACTTTTTTCTAGTCGTAACTGACCTGCAAATAACCATCGGTCATCTGTCGGTCACCACGCGAGGCATGCCGGGGCTTACAACCCAAACGGCCAGGAATAATTTCTCAATGCCACCGTTTTAGCTTTTTAAAAAGATAGCAAATAGCACGACATAGCCCCTTGAAATGTCAACTGTCTTAGAATTTCACGAACGTTTAAAATAAGGAAAAACCGAGGACCGAAAACAAACTACGTTTTTTAATGAGAACATTACGTACCAGCATCTGATCGTCAAGTTTCTTCTCGCTCAGTAACTTGCCATTTATTGTGAAAACAGCCAGATGGCCTGTACCGTCAGTGTAGTTAACTAGCACCAGACCATCACGGGTCAGTTTCAATAACCTCGGTCTGATGCACTCCCCAGGCCCTCGCAAGGTGCGTAACAGGTTTCCTGTAGTGGTATGTAGAAGGCAAGGCCCCTCTAAAAGAAATAAAATTGACAGATTTACACCAACAAGAAGAACGTTAACACACTACACCAGCTCCGCGGGAACAGCTAAATGTGAAGCGTGTAGCTTTTTGGACCAGACTTAGTAACGAATGACACAGGGGGTCTATGATCTTGGGTGAGACCTTTTGGCCTGGACGGATGACCCCTGCGCGAATCAATTACCAGAGTATGTTTACTGTAGTTGCTATGATACCAACATACCCTGTGAACCGCTGACCACGATTCCTAAGGAAGCGCTGACATCCACGCAGACAACTGGCTGTTCATGACCCGTAAGAATGGCCAGAGGGGAAGGATGATCTCCTTGGGAAAGAAGCAAACTTACATTAGTTTTAACATAAGCATATAACAGGCGCAATTTAAATAAAGACAGTTCTCGGATCTGGAATAGTAACCCACTTTCTATGAAAAAAAACGTAATAAACACTAATTTTCATTGAATTAGATGATTACATTAGAGCTCCAGTTTTCAAAGTACATTAGTTTCAAAGAACTAAGAACTTATGATCCACTATCGTCTCAGCCGTCTTGCCAACCGATAGACCGCATTCCTTATATATACATAAAAATTAATAGTTCCATGTCAGATTCATCCACATGAATTGCTTGCTTGCTCTTACGCTGCGTTTTGCGTAAGTTTCAGGCGATAGGTCAAAACACGCGTGATCAGATTTCAAAAGACATGAGGTCCAAACGCGCGTGATCTAATTGCATTCTATACATTTCACTTCATTCTAGTCCAGAGTCAAAACGAATGCTGGCTACGTACGTGCTGCGCATGCGTAATAGTAACATGGAGAAAGGATTGCGGGCTCCAGTCTGTAACTGGATAAACGATGGTGGACAAACACACTCACTTTGTACGTGTATTGAAGGTGTCTCGAGTTATCGAAACTCAATGCCTCCATAGTGGTTAAACTCTACGCTACTACTTACCCTCCGTACGGTAACATGCGGTGACTCTCTGAAGCCGCTCACTCCAACGCCAAACTAACACGGTGGCGTCCCGTGATCCCGAAACCACAAGCGCATCTCCTCCAGTTAAACCCACGTGACGTGAGTATGCCAAGCAAGTGACTACATCCCAGTGACCGAACACGCACTGTGTCAATTTTCCTGCGAAACAAAGTAAGGTCGTACTTAAACTGAATTGGAGAAAACATGGGATTTCTAGGATACGTTGCACGGACACCTTTAATTGTAATCAGATGTTACCAATAATACTCCCTCGCAGTCGCGACAATGACAGTTTCCGTAAGGAGTTGGTTGAGGTGGGATCATACCCGAAAATGTGACATAAATTAATCAGTCTTGACAACTGCAGGTGTTTATAGCCACTGAGGTTCCCTCCTTAAACGACAGACGTATATTATCTTCACTGTTAGAAGAAGCAGCGGCCTCCCGGATACTTTCCAAGCAAACGCTACGTTACCTCGGTCTATATTTTCAATGAAATATATCCTCTCCGTGATCCTTGGCCTTAAGACAAAAAATCTACTCTCCATGACACCTTCGATAAGATGATTTTACGTATATCAAAAACAAGAATACCAGCCTCACCACTATCCGCCGAAAAGCACTTGAAGCTGTTATCCCAGTAGCCGCAAGCCATGATGTGCTTGTTATCAGCGGTTACCACAAAACAGCAGGCGGTAGGTGTAACAGACTGGTCCAACGGTTCACCAAGCTGTCGCCTGTGTCGACCAGTGGGTGTCACTGCCAACAAAATCAAACAACATCCTCATTACAATACAAGCAACTTATCCAAGATCATGAGCCAAAATACAGTTAAAGCACTAGGGTTGCCAGAAGCTCTCGTAAACGAAACCTATCGCAAGCGATCGTAGCCTGGGTCGCAGACGTAACTAACCCCGGCTAGTAAGAGCTCTCTTTAGCGACTTCTTGTCTCATGGCCTGATCTATTGCAGGTCCAATAGGATAATGCGACCCCGTAAAACAGCTTAAAAGTCAACAAGTTTTGTTTTTCTTCGTAGGCAACCCAACATCTCAAGTAAGCCACCGAATTTTAGCACACGTGCTGAACGCTAAAAAGAGACTGAAACAGAATTTTTACTGTAAATTTAAACTAGGACGAAGCTATAAGGAGAAACACCAGTCGGTGTGAGGTCTTTTCCAAAGTCCTGTGTTTTCTAAGTTCTAGTATTAAAATTATTTAGCTCTACTTCAGTCTATAACCTATATTCAAGGAATTTTTTCTTTCTTGCGGGAGGATTGGGGGCGCATATTTAAAGGAGGCGCTAATTTAAGAGAGCATTTGCGGTTAAAACAGCTGTACAAAAGAAAAAGCTTTGAGGACAAGACAGTTCCCCTTAAACTTACTTAGCATCGGATCCTGCTCTACTTGAACACCACGAAGACTTTGCTTCATGTCCCCTAAAGAAAAAAAATAACTTTCTTCAACTTTTGTTCACTCGAGCCACGAAAAGATCTGACCGTTTGCAGGGCAAACTCAGTACCTTCACTACTCAGTTAAATTAGAACCCTGGGCCCCGTTCTAAAAGGCCGATAAGCACTAATCCAAGATTAAAATTTTGTCCCACTTTTCGTATTTACCTTCTTATACATTGCTTAGAGTAACAGTTTGTGTTATCATTTCTGTTTTTCGAAGTAAAGGCACAACAGTATTTTGTAAGCTCAAGTTACACCTTCTTATACAACTGACAAAAACCTTGCTTAAAATTTGGATTAATCCTGGGTTAAACTTAACCATCTTTCGAGGAACCGGGCCTTGAGTGTTAGTCTGGGCCAGGGGATAGAACCCGTGACCAGTCCCACTTTGTAGGTCAGCGCTCTATCCCTTGGGCTAACCCTGCAGCGGAGAAGATTTTTAAAAAAATCCCTGTAGTAAATAGCAAATCTGTCGTGGTACGATACTTGCGCTAACATTCTCTCAAATACCAGTCTATCCATTATTCAGAGGTAGCGCCAACAAAATTCCTCACCTGACATAATCCACTTGTTGACCGAGAAACACTGGTTACAACTAATCGTCACTACGGCAGGGGAGGGGACGGTAGAGTCTGTGTTGGCGGCCACATGAGTTACAGGAACATCAGCTGTGACTTTAAAAGTCAGATATATACCTGAAGAAAGGATATTAGACGGTAAGAGATCATCGTAGTGTTGAGTTCCATATACAGTGGGTAGAACCTGAATAACAATATAGTACTAATACCGTATAGGGTGTGCAAAAGGTATGCTCTTTACAAAATAACGAGTGAGTGCCCAATGGTGATGATCTGGTTTCTGTGGTTACGTTCACCCAGTACAGGATAGCCCGTACACAGACGTTGCTTGCTTTCTGTCTTTTCGAGAATCAACGACCACGCGAGCCAGCGGTCAATAAATCCCCCTCGGTTTTATTTCATACGCGCGCTCGACGATCTCCAAAGAGAAAATAGAGGGTCTGTGAACAGGATAAGCACAGAAAGAATTTCAAATTGGTTGGAAATTCGTGCGTTAAGGTGTTCCGCTCACAAAGAACCACCTTGATTGTGTGAAAATTTAGAAGTCTAGGGGAAAATATTGAAATGTTCTGCTCTTTTTGTCTTTCTTTCTTGATCATCTCCCCTTATGTGTCTTTTCATGGATAACGAAGCAAATAAACTTAAATGGAAAGAAACAACGTTAAGAATCCCGACTGGTAGGAGGCGAACCAGTTGGATATCTACAAGGCTGGTCGAGGGTTTGAACTCGGGACTACCGTGAACAAATCCAGCTAGAAGTCAGGGCGGGACTTGAACTCCGGTCCTACGGATTACAAGTCCGGCGCTCTAACCACTCGGCCACGCTGCCTCCTCCGCCAACGAACTTAGTGTCCAGTCAAATTTTCCAGCCGGTGGAAAATTCGTCCGGCGCCGTGTGAACATATCCTATGGTGATCCCTTCTCAAGAAAGAGGCCAAAATAACTAAAAGAAGTTCATTATTAGTCATATTCTTCCAGATGTTTACTTAGTCACTGGAAACGTCTATGCTCGTACCGTAGAAATATGCAAGGAGCACCCTGGATATAGTTCCTTCGGATTAGCTCACAGGTAAGAGAAAGATGAGAATACTCAAATCTGAGAAGTGGCAAAAATGGCGCGAGTTTTAATAAAGAAATTAAAGGAGAAGAGATATCTGCAGTTAAGCAGCAACTAAATGAGTTACAGAAGAAAAGAGATCCAAAAAAACACACACACTCACGTAACGAACTTAGCGAGGGCTTGTATCTGCATCGCGATAAGAAATCTAAAAGCTTACAACCAGTAATCAACTTACTTTTGAACGGCTCTTCTTCCTGAGGATTCTACAACAAACGAGGAAAGAAAGAAAAATTAACACCTTAACTCTTGACGGTAATAAAATGGTCATGCAATTGCGAGTAGATGCATAGAAACGTAAAGGTAGATGTTTTAAAAAGGCCGAAGCTGAAAGATTTGACTTCAGCTTTACTATTTTAATAGTAAAGCGTTTCTCTTGCTGTCACAACGTGCGCCCTTTCTTGGATACAAGAAGTTTAGTCAACAAAGCAAAGTTGCTTTTTGTGAGGATATTACCTACGCTGTCTAAATCTTTCCAGCAACCTCCGCTGTGCGGAGTAACAACTCCCCAGCCTCACTATAAACCCTAAGAACTTGTCTGTAAAACTATATTAATCAGAGTTGTCGTATTCGATGAGCTCCTACATCCCCAGAGTAAACGTCTGGCACCAAATCTCCTTATTATTTTACAATTGTGCGGAATCAACCAATCAATATCAAATCAACCGACTTCAACGATTTTTAATCGAAGCACAAGGCGAGACTGTCTACAGCCGGGCCTTCTCTTCACTATCCTCCACGATATTTCAATTGCTACTTTCCTGTGCTGATGCCTATTTTTCTAGCAATCGGACAATTAAGCCTGGTTTTCACTAGCGCATAAGCATAAGCACAAGGACATGTGTAAGCAAGTGAAAACTGGGTCGACACAAGTATAAGCATAAACACAAGAAAAACGGACAAGTTCGTTCTTTTTGTGCTTGTGCGTATGCTTATGTCGTAGCTTTGACTAGTGAAAACGGTGTTGACATTTATGTTGACATAAGTATTAGCATAAGCACAAGGCCGTGGACCAATCATATGTCACTTTGACCCAGACCTCATGCGAACATATCAAAAGCAATATGGCGGACGAATCGTCCGCCATCTTGTTTATCCTCGGGTTGAGAGGAGCTGGTATCGAGAATTGAGTCAAATATGCATTTTGCGCGTGTGTATGTCCTTATTGTTATGCTTATGCAATAGTGAAAACCAGGCTTTAGTACTGCCTGTGTGTAGTCGCCATTTGATTTTGAAAACAGAGGTAGATTGGGGAGAGTAGAAGTTGAGATCAAAAGAGTGCGAATTCGCCGCTTTAGAAACGGGAAGGGAATTGGAGCCATTAGTCCCGTTACTGGGCAGGCGCTGGACAGTTATTGGCCATTTATCCCCTGTCCCAGGGAACAGTACCATAAGTCTTTGCGAAAGTTTCCTTGGCCCACTTTCTTTCTGGTTTCTAAAGTGGCGAATAAGGCTGAATGAAAGACCTGGGTGCAGTGGGTCTCCCCGCCCCGTTCCATGCCCTCTTTGACTCCTGCACCACACCCCAAGCGATTTCTAGTGATCGAAGGCCCTCCAAAAATAGACTGCTAGTAATCCCTCAGGATTGCCGCCGGAACGAGCAGGTTACATGCGAGAGAGCGAGGCACACATGCGAGGCAGAGTTGCTCGCTCCCACGTAATACTCTTTTCCGCGCAACAATTCTGGGGGCCTCGTTCCAGTCTACTCCAAAATTGCCTGTACTGAACGCTTCATTACAACAGGAGAAAACTCATTTCATATTCATCTCACATTCCGAAAGAGTTAACACAATACCTGGAATTCTGGGACAATTCTTGGTACATGTGGTTCATGAAGCAGTTGAGAAGGCGTCTGACCAAAGCTTTTTATTTGTTGCTCCACAGCCTGCAATGAAACAAAATTTTCCAGTCTTTATGCGTTCAAAGTATATGCCGTTTTTTTCAGATTGAATTTCGCTGAAGTTACCTCTCTCATAACGGGATCAGCTATGGAGTCCAGATCCACACTGCCTTCGTAAGTCAAATGAAAAAACACGTTGGTGGCCTTCACAGCCTCTGGACCTGATGTAGGAGCAACAAAAACAGTTTTTATTGCAGAAAAAGGACAGTAAGGTTTCAGCTTGTCCAACAAGACTAGGATGACCAATTTAAAACAAAGCGACATTTTACTTCCTCGGCATGACTTCAAACTTTTCGAAATTTCACTGAACATCGATACTTGAAAGGCGATTAGATCAAACAGGAACACCAGGTCAAGTTCTCCAAGGAGCGACACGTATATAACGGCGTATAAAAGTAAACGAAGAAGCCGAAGAGTGTTGTCCTGGAGTATTCATCAATTACAAAATTGCAAAAACTCTCTTTGGAAATGGAATTCACTTTTTTTATCAACAGTCTGCTGTTTGGAGTCGGGAGAATGGGCCTTTAGTCCAAAGTTAGTACTTTGTCCCTGCACTCCACTGAGGCTTTCTCTCTAGTTTTTTTGGCCCAGGGCTCGCTTTACAGTACAAACTTGTGAGTGCTGCCTTTACATAATACTGCTCCCTGGTCCAATTTTAGCTCTAAAGCTGAGAAAGAGTACTCTTTGAGTTGAAACCAAAAAAAAATGGACAAGAGTTTTGACGTTTCACCTTTCTGTTTAAATCCAAAAATCAGATCGGCCCATTCGTGTAGATGAGCTGACACGTGCTTGGATTCCAACGCCTACGAGATAATCAGATTACACTACGGTCAGATTCCAAGATTCAGAGACGGATCAGTCTAAGATTCTGGGAACTTGCCCTCCTACCCCTCCCTCACCCCAATATTAACCATAACTTCAAACTTAGGACAAAAGGTTGGGTAAGGGGAGGAATGGGTGTGCAGTTTTCCAGCCGTTTCAAGGCTGGGCATGAGACTGGATTAGTATTTCGTCGAATTGCACCATGGGTCTACACTGATGACGCTATCACTTCTAAGAAGTTGCGTTGGAGACTGGATCCAAATTCGTCCGCCCAAAACGTTCCCATAGTGCAATTCGACACAACACCAACCCAGTGAAACTCATCGAATCTTAGGTCAGCTTCTACCACAGGTATCCCTAATCGAAGAGTGCCTTGAGAAGGGATTCGAACAGTCTTTTTTTCTCAGATTTCACAAAAAATGCATCTGGGCGTGTTGGAAACTGCGTTTCAAGGCATGGAAGCTGCTAAGGTTAAAAAAATGGAAAACCGCATGCCCAGTACCCCAGTATATTTACTCAACCACACTCTCGGGGAAAAAGAACCGCTAGGAACGTAACAAACTGTCCTTGGTCTCAAGAGGGTAATCTGTAGAGAAAGACCTCACTACAGCAATAATCTTGGAGTAAACAGAATATGTTTACTCAAATGTATATCACTCACCGCTCTATGAAGCATCACAAACTCCTCCGGTGACGCCGCCCATTTAGGAAGCTCTACATCATCAATCACCACTCCATCATCATCAATACCAAACGTAAACTGAAATCAGAAAGCTAAGATAAGCCTTCTTAACTCTTCTTCAAAGTTTCTACTAATAATCGTCTATCTGCGGTCTTTAAACTGACGATACAAATGAAACAAGAATCTGAAACAAGCATTATTTACCAACCAGACAACAACGCGAAAAGAAAGTTTTGAAGACGAAAAATCGTTTAATGGCCGTTGAACAATAGCATGGCCAATGATTGGTTAAGGGTGCATGAATTAAACTCGGGTTTCCCCTGGCTGAAGCCCTTCTCTGATTGCCAGCAGTGGTTGTTCTCTGTAGCCCCAATCTCAACTCAAAGGTCATGCTCGCAAAAGGGCAACTGGTTAGTCTCCGACCAGTTTGTTATCTTTACCTAAAATGTGTGTTTCTGTCCTTATTTGCAAGTCCGTAGGAATTGTAGGGCTTCCTCGGTATCGAGATCCTTATTCTGGAGGGTATCCACACTCGCTTCTATAAGTTTAGTGGTCGTACACCATGTGTCAAACTTAAAGCTTACCATAGTTGTTGGTGAAAAGAAAATGCTAACAATCGTGTTTAATGCGTCAGCTGGCTGCAATCGCATAATGACAAACACCCAGCTACAGCTCGCATATAGACACGGGCTTAGCGCTGAACTTCCGTCACATGTATTTAATCCTGATAAACAGGTTTATCACTGACATGCAAAGTACTGGATCAACAGCAATTTTTCTGTCGGACACTTTAAGCATTATAAAGCCTCGTTTCAACCTAAGAATTTTTTTCTCGAGCAGGAATAAATTGCCAGGTCATCAAAGAAACATGTAAAACTTGTTAGCATTAATGACGCTGAAGACTAAGATTGACGCTTTCATTGGAAAATGGGGGGGGGGGGGGGTATCAAGAAAGAAAAAAAAACGTATGAGATTAAAATGTGACTTACGTTGTTTGAGTTAACAAACATCTCAGGCAAATAGTAAAGCTCTGGAATTAGTTCCTGAAATATAAAGCAACACCATTTGTTTCCACAAATTAGATTTACACAGCGAATTGAACAACGTGTCAACCTTACTTTAGGTCGAGGCCATCTCATAAGCCCGAAGGGGGGTACTTTAGGAATTTCTGGGTGGGGATGTGCCGCTGGGACCCTGGAACCATTAACCTATACCAGAGCTAGTTCAGTTGAATTTTGCTAACCTATACAAGAGTAAACTCCCCAAATCCCCCCTATTCTAGAGTAGCTGTTTTCCAGAAACTACTGAGGTCACTAGCACATTCTAGCCAAAACAAAACCTTATACCACAATCCCTAGTCTAGATAAAATCTTCAACCAACTGATTAGTTTCCTGAAAAATGATACCCTATTCTAGACCCAAACTCTGATTTATATACCCTATCCTAGAGTACACTGCTTGAAAACCATGCCCTTCACAGCGGCACATACCTATATAGCCCATATATAGCAGTACCGCCCCCCCCCCCCCCCCCCCCCCCATCCCCTACCCAGGGCTCATAAGTCAAGGCTGGGAGTATTGCGAGGAATATGCATGAGCATTACATAAAGTAAAACTCCTTTTCCTGGCTAATGCAACTGATAATTGCTTCTGGAAGGTTGAATCAATAACGTTAGCGTTTCCATGTTTTGTGAAGGAAAGTTTGTTTAGTGATACTTTTGGTTGGTTTTCTCTAGTCACCCCAAGGCGTTGTCTCGTTGGAGAAAAAACTTTGTCCGAAACGTCTACAGCCACAAGAGGGCTATAAATAAGTACGAGGGTTACACTGCTTGGGTCCGGAGGAGTATTCAATACTGGACCACCTTTCCATTGGAGAAGGCAGGGTACAAAAAAAAACCACAAAGTATCACACGACAAAAACCGCCGTGCCTTACCTTACGCAACCTGGAATATACTGAAAAGCGAGAAACAAGCCCTTCGCTTAAGGCTTCCAGGAGGTTTAAACACTAACCTTAACATCTGAGGTGTCGCGCTGACAGTTGTGCCAAGAGCGGATGATGGAACAGAAAGTTCTTCCTGGATGATCAAATTTTCCTCCCTGAAGATTCAAAAACTGGGTGGCAAATGGTTCCTGTTACAAAAAAAAAAAAAAATTTTCAAAGGAATATAAAAATACGTTTGTCATAATATAGTAAAAGCTGAAATGTTCTTATATTTCCTTTAAAGTCACGTAGTTGTAATTTCAGAGGGACCATAAACTGCAGTGATATTTTCACTTTTTCACGAAACTATTCAAGGATTGACTAATTGTTATCATTTATTATCATGCATATGATTTTTTCCTATTATCAAGAGCAATATCAAAAATAGGAGCCACAAAAAGTTTACAAAAACCGTTAACAAATAATTTGAGTAGAGGCGTTAGACTTTAAATATGGCAGCAGACTAAATCTGCAGGTAGAAACTAGTGCAACTTACCACGCGAATCATCCAAGCCAGTGTAAACCCGGATGTAGAATAGTGGGTACCATAATGGAACGGTGGGATGTCGTCATTTTCATCCCAAGAAGCGTAACGCTCGATGAACTGCGCATGTCTTGTGGGATTTAAGGCTCCTATAGGCTAAGATCGATACAAAATGATAGGTAAATGACGGATTAGAAATAAGCAGCTTGTTGCGCTGTGACACCTTTGGTTTTCGGGGAATTTGTAAAGAGTTTGATAAAATTTGTTCTTAACGTGGGTTTTACTTTTAGCTTGCTTGTTCCATTTTGCTTGGATTGAAGCGGCGCGAAATAGAGAGCAAAGCGTAAAAAAAAGAAGAGTTATTTTACAAGCCAACCCTGCTATCTGAACGCCTGAAACAGGGTCACAGTTACTCCTGTTGTTTGGATACAATATAAAACAGCTGCACATACTGTCAAGTAAATTCTAAAAGAGAGAACGAACTATAGCCGTTTTTATATTTATGTTTTCACAGATTAGAGGAGAAAATTAAAGTTAATTAAAGGTTAAATTTTGCAAACCATTCATTTTTCGGCCTAGTCATCTGCTTACACAAATACAAGTTTCAATGTTCAGGAGACTTATACAGCAACTGGTAACAAAACTATGGCAAAATTGCTTTCTGGCTATTTAAAAGCGATACTAGAAGCTAGTGACATATCACACATGTGTGACATAAAGTACTTCTTAAAGCGCTGTCCGCAAAAAAATACAAATTGCCCTTTTACCTTTGAAAGATCTCTGTAGATTTTAGGATCCGTCAAATCTAGCGAGTCTGCCTCGTAATTGGTCAATACCCAAGGAAAAACAGGGTACTGATTAAGATCACAGAAGCTCCGGCCTGAAACAGCACGACAATAAACAATTATTGTACTGATCACTATTTGATGATTACAAATAAGCTCACCGGGCTTTAAAGTCACCATTACACATACAGCTATTCCAGTTAAAGTTGTCGGAAAGCCTTAGCCACAAGAAAAAAGCAGTATGGGAAATTTCCTTCAAAAATTCCCAAACCTAGCCATGAAGAACGATTCTTCTGCCATAAAACGGGAAAGGTAAACGTTTGTGAGCTTTTATACCCTTCTGTGGCACTGACAACCACGAAGTTATGACCCAAATTTAAAGAGATTTAAATTCAGCTACCCACACGACCTTTCAGTTTTGTCGCGTAGGCTGAAGGCCGCCAGCAGAGCGCAGCCACCGTGATCGACACACGACCACGATAGAGTTAAAGCAGTTGCCACTTTCGACTTCGGAGACCAGCCATAGAGATGTACTAAAAATCATCCCTACTTACTTTAATTTTTATCTGGAAACTTACCGGCGATAGTGTTAAGAAACATCAGATACTGAAAATTGGACACTTCTCCTTTCTGCCACCGCTGCGTCATGGTGGACTTCTGGAAAAGCTGACGAGGGGAGTAGAGAGATGCGGCTCTAAAGAACAAGTTGATAGAATGGTTAGTTCATAAGTAGATGGGATTTGATCGTCCGGGTGAGTGCAGTCCTGAATAGGACTGTTGTTGTTGACAGTAACTGATGTTTCGACAACCTGTGCGGCAGTCATCTTCAGAGTCAAAGTGAGTTGTATTACGTCAGTTGATGTTATTAAACGCTGGTTATTGACCTGACTAGTCAATTACTAGAATAGGTAGTTTTGAACCAAAAGAAAAAATGAATAAATAAACTGTTGTGACGAACACCACAAATGACACAGAAACCTGTAATATGGCCTAGTCCGTCGTTTTTTCATGTTATAAAGTGTCGAGGGCCATGAGTTTATCAGTGCAAAAACCTTGTTAAATTACGTCACATACTTTTAGCTCGGCGCCTACAATCGGCGACAAACTTGTTGAGACACTATCCTCAAATGCGGTACATGTACTTCGTAATTGATGCGAAATAGCGGAAAGCGATGGTTGAAGGGTCGTGACTTAAAGAAAGCAGGTAAAAGGAGTGACTTAATCCTGAAGTATGAACGCCTCTCTCAATAAGTTCAGGAACCATCATTTTCTTTGTTTCAGGTTTAGAGGATGGGAAATCGTTGGTAAGTAGACACTCAAAGGAAAATAAACAAGAAGTAGCGTTGAGTGGCTTTACATTTCTTCATAGCTTAATTAACCGGCAAGTAAATTTTGAAATTGCTTTCATTGTAGACACATCAAACGTCTGTGGCTTTTGTTTTGTTTTGTTTTTACTTTCACAATATTAACAATATTCACAATATTTATTTTAAAAGGACACCGCTTTCATGATAGATTCAATTTATTCTTCAGAATAATAGTTTCGCCCGAGCTCATACAGTGGAACCTCAATATAACGAACCTCTACATGACGAAGTCCTCGGTATAACGAGGTTCCAACGTACTTGACAGTCTATATAGCACAACGCCTTAGGCTCCGAGGCATTCTTAAACAAATAAATAATGACCGAGCGCGTAGGGCAAGGTCACATATTTTTGAATGACCAATTTAATTACCATCCGCACTGTTTTAAGACCAGCAGTTCACTGGATGACCTCCTTTTCCATTACTGACCTGCCGTTCCATTGACTGAAAATAATAGCCTGTTCTGAACAATCGAAAGGTGCGTTAATCAGTTATCAATAATTTTACAACAAAAAAAAAACAGTAAAGAGACCTGCTTTGCGGTACCCCATAATAAGTTCCGACTCCAACGGGCGGCAGAGCACGCACCATTTTCCTCACGGTCTGATGATCGCTAAACTTAAACATCACAGAAGCTGCGGAATAAAGCGGCAAGCAACACCATGAGGGCATACAATATCAAATTACTTCACCAATTGTTCTTCTTAGTACTACGCCCAGTAGCACAGAGGAAACATTCGACTGAATATTAAACCCACATAACTGCTGGTTCTCATTTGACGTCATCAAAATTCAAACTAAAGAATTATTGATCCTCCTGAGTTTTTACTTTCATGAAGTATTAGAGCAGCAAAACCAAATGTTTATGCAACTTTCCACTTCGAAAGAGTTCTTTATTTCTAATTTCTAGGCTTTTGCGTGATTCAGAATTTACACGGCGACTTCTTCAAGAGATGAATACGCGCTTTCGTAGGGTCTTTGCATATTTACCTCCTTTCATTTCCCTGAATACGGACTTTTTCTTTTTTTCATTTTTACGGCTCTGATTTTTTTTTTTTTTTTGGATGACGTGAAATCAAAAAACAGCAATAGGAGAAAAACTTTGTCATGGAACTAACAGATAAAGAAAGCAATTGGCCATTTGCCAAAAAAGTTATGAGAGAACAAGAAGAATAAGAATTTTAGAGTTTTCTGGACATTCTCTGACTCCACTGACCAAACCTGCTAGTTTTTTCTTAACCTCCATACCATAGTCAGTATAGTGGAATGGCAAAGAAACCCGTCAGACGCCTTTATCATAAGTTTTTGTGGACTTGAAGGTGCACAACGTTCAATAGCATTCCTATAATTTAATTTTGATATTATTGGCTAATAAAAACGTCGCAGTATTTTATTCCGTCACAATTTGTGGACAATAAACAAAGATAAACAAAGAATTGTGCACTGTCAGGGAGCTGGATAATACTAAAACGAGGAACGGGGAACGGGAAAATGAAAAATGGAAACAAAATCTAACTTCAGCCCTAGCCCTCTCACTAACTTCATTTCCAATTCTCTCTTTTTCTCCCATTTTTCATTTTTCCGTTCCCCGCTTCCCGTTTTATTAACATCCTCAGGGAACTCCCAACATAAACTGCAACACCGTTTTTGTCTTTGATGCTTGAAGCTTTTCATAACCAGTCTCTTCTACTAACTATATCCAAGTTCTTGCTTAAGTTCAATTAAGCAAAAGCTAGGACTTGATATCAATAACGAATTGTATAAATCCTTATGAACATATAAAGGCCGTTATGGCAAGTACTTACATCCTGTGGAGGTAAACACTTCAATTGCACAGTTCTGCAGCAAATATCGCCGAGAAAATACGGCTTTTATTGCATCCAAAGGCCATTTGCCGTGCAAGCAATCCATATACACCAGAACCTGCAAAGTGAAAAATTTAGAAACATAAAACAACAGATGACAGATGACAGTTATACCCATCCCAGCTCAGCCTTGGCCTCGCTTACACACCTAAAAAATTTAATCCGAAGAATTATGGGATTGATTTATTGATTGATCAAGTCAACACATTACCACTTATGAGGTGTAACTGCTGGTATCCTGACCAGCGGGCTTACCCCCTTGTTTATTAGGAGCATGTGCACGGGGCCTCGGCATTGGCGGGCACGAGGCCACCGTGAAATAATCTGAAGTTTCACAAAGGTTTTCTTCAAGTTTCCCAAGCGTTTTGTAAGTCGTTTGTTTCAGTTTTTCTTTCTCGTGCTATGGATTTCTCACGGATATTTGTGATGATATTTGTGAGTTGATTCAACCTCATGTATGATTAAACGTTTTGTTGTTGTTTTTATCGTCACGGATATCATGTGCCGCCATTCGCCGTTACATGAGGGTTTTTTGTCTTGCCCAAAAGCGAAAGAGATAAGAGTCTGAGGTTCCATTCGAGGTAAATAATCTCTCCGTGCCTTTTCACCGGCAATAGTTCCAAGGAGGAAACTTAACTATGCCTAAACGGCAACTCTAAAGCCGTATATATTGCATAGTTGCATAGCTTTATAGCTTTATAGGACGAAGTAGAATAGGGATCTAAACTTGAGTTTCCTCAATGATTCGACGTACAGAATTTGAATTTTTCATAATCTCAACCTCGACTTTTAAATTTAAAATGACGCTCTGTAGGCTACAACGTGCGGAAAAAACTTAGTTTCTACAAATCAGTATATCATTGTATAGTTTTGTGAATCTTTTTGGGTGGTTGCGAATCCACTCTTACACAGACCACTATCTACTAAATGCTACCTAAACACTTTCCTCTAGTGTGATAGATATATCAAGGAAATTATTTCTGGTTCTTAAAACGGATAGGAAATATATTTGAAGGCTCTCGAGAACTACTTCCAAGCCACGTGGTTCAAATATGGCCCAGTATCGACGCTATTGTTCCCCTGTGCGCGGGTGTGACCAGAATAAAAATGTTGCATGACTATCGCAAGAAATATCACGATATTGAACGTGCTTTTCCACTATTCATTTTGCACGTTAAATATTTAGCAACAAGAGAACTTCATTATAAACTTCGCACACAAATTTCAACACTTTATCACAAAAAAAAATTCGTCTCAAAGAAAACTGAGGCGAAATTTTTAGTAACCCTTGGTGCTTTTGTGTTTACCAGTAGAAGAAAAAGACAACTTACGGGGAGAGTGTAGTTAAATACACCTTCACTTGTATTTCTCAAATTAATGGCACTTAACCCTCTAAGCACTAAGATCAAAATTAAAATTCTCATTTGTCACCCCTATTCGTTTACTATAGAAGAAGTGGGAGAAGTTGATAAAATATCAAGCAAATACATCGTGTGTGATCATGTCCTTAATTCTCATGACCACTCTGTTTTACAAGGCATTGATATTACAGGGAGGAATTTGATGCTGATTACCCTTGGGGCTTAAAGGGTTAACGTGCAACTTTGACTCTCTCGCTTCAAATTTATCCTTCCATTTCTTCATATAAAAAAACGGGGAAATGAGAGTGAAACAAGCCTTAGGGTAAAAATCATATAAAATTCATGTTATAAGTGGACTAATCAGGCAGGACTGTTTATTTGCTATACAGCCGTACATTGGAGAAAGGCTACCACTACAAATCAAGCTATCGCTTCTAGGCCTTAACACAATTTTTAGAGGGTTTACTCTTCCTTGCGAATTAAAATGAGACGACAATCTTAGTGGCGGATCCAGACTTTCAGATAAGGGGGGGCCCGGTCGAAAAATAAGGGGGGGGCATCCCCTGGATCCGCCTGGTTTTTTGAGGGGAGGGGGAAACCGGAGTACTCGGAGAAAAACCTCTCGAAGCAAAGAAGAGAACCAACAACAAACTCAACCCACATATGGCGTCGACGCCGGGATTTGAACCCGGGCTACTTTAGAGGGAGGCGAGCGCCCTCACCACTGCCCCATCCCTTGAAGAGGTTAACTGTTTTGAAAGATTGAACAGTATTCCCTCCCGCTGTTATTTTATTATTTTTGTTTTGTCAAGCTGAATACTGAGTAATTTAGAACTTCGACTTTGGTACTCATGTCCCTTTCCTCCGTTAAGAATAACAACGGCTACCATTCTCACATAGTCTTGGAATTCACACAACGTTAAAAACCAGTTCGGGAGGGAGAGGTGGTACTGGAAGACAACTGTCAGCTACTAGTTTGTAAGGAACTTTCAGAGTCCGCTTATAAAGATCGAAAGTTGTAATACGGTCATATCCAGTCAATAAGGACACCGATGGAGCCATAGAAAGTACCCGTATTAAGAGGGCGTTGACTGTATCTCGTGGTGCATTCTCTTCTGCGATAGTTTCCAGCTGAACGTTGGCAAGGGTACAAGGGTTTTGAAATAGTAGTTCACGTCTGCGCATGAAGACGGTTAAGCTTTAGGTGTAAATGTACAGTTATATCAATCCTTTCACTATAGGACTGCGGATTATTTCACTCTATCGTTTCAATCTGTGGGCGAATTCCTATGATGTTGCCATTCAAATGAAACTTCCTTTGCACAGTGCCACTTATTTATAGTTTTTTTTCTTACAAAAAGAAAAAAAAGAAAATTGAACTCGATAGGCTAGTTTGTCGTTTGTCTCGGCTTTTCAGAGAACATATTAATGGCTGATGTAAAACTGCTCCCCAAAGACAAGCTTAACAGTGACAGTATCCGACCACGCTCCCCCCACACCCACCCCCGTTTATGGCTTGCAAGTCTCCTAAAGACTGAAATTCTGTTCTACGCTGTAGCTGTCAAGTTACTAGGCGCTGAAAGCCACAAAATGTGAGGAAAACCAACGTGGTATAACTGAGCAGTACGCCCTATCTTTTTGGTCCGTCACAACGCTTTACAATGAGGTTTTAGACTGTACGGTGATCTGTGTATAGCCGTTATCAGCTTGTTGCCAGACGTTTTTGAATCCGAAAGGCACTTGTAAGGCCTACCGGATATGAGCCCATCCAAAACCCCTTACGACATTGTATAAGTCCAGGAGCTTCCTAAAGTGTGAGCATTAATGACAAATGAAAAATACCTTCCTGAGGTACTGTTTATTAAAATTTGAATTGTGGTCCTACTAACTTTAAGAGTGAGCATTTAATGAAAACGGCTCTTGCATCTAGAAAATTTTTATTCGATATTGGTAGACTGCAAATGGAAGTGGAAAGCCACGAGGCAAACGAAACAAAAAATCCCAACCGGTTGTCTTTTTTAACTTCCTTCAAAAGACAGCTTTGAAAGAAAAAGATGCAGCTGGTCTTGCATCACATCGACACGTGGTTCCGTTGAATATAAGCTTGACCCTAAACTTACAAGGAAAAAAACTTTTTTTTAGTTATTATAAACATTGTTCACTGCATACTAACGAAGTGCATTGCGTTATTTATTGATAAAGTTCAAGTACTATCATAAAATAGCCGAGTTCTATAGCAGTCGTTTCGATGCTAAATTCTCGATCTGGTTACAAGTTACAGCAAAGTTCACGTATTCTATGTACCAGACTGCGTGCAGGAGCAACTTAAATGCTTGTGATATTCTAAATGTTCTATAGCAAAAATCAGCTACTCTTGATAATCGATTACGCCTTTTTCCCGAGTCGTTTAATGCCATTCTTACTTTCTTGATGGAATCCTGATACTTTTTTATGACGCTGCATAACGTCTTCGCTTTTCGAGTCTGTAAATAAAACCCTGAACTAGTACTAGTAGCTGCCTTTTTGTATGTTTGGTTTATAAAACATCCTATATACTTTCAACAGTTTTGGAATTTAAAGCGATGCAGCAAACGAAAAGACGCTTGGTTCATATACAAGACAACACGAGACATGAGCTGGATAAACTCCATGGCTACTGAAAACACTTAACCGCATGTTTAACGGAAAGAGGAATGCTGATAATGCCACTTTGTAATCCATCTACGTAGTTAAATATAACCACACGAAAAAAGGGAAAATCGGGGAATAAAAAATATTTAAGGATTTTTCGAAACTTGTTTGCAAACGTAGTTAATAGTATACCAGTAAATAATCCCGCTTGTACAACAACAATCGCTTAAAATTGTCGCGCCATTTTTCTTTCCTTTACACTTTTGACACAAGAGAGCAAGCGACTCAACTTTTCAGAAAAAAAAAACACAAACACACAAAAACAAGTTACAAATTTTTGTACTTATGTGTTGTCTCATAATATAGGCTGGACTGTTATGTGTATACAGCAATTTTTCAAGCACCGGTGAACAGAACTGAAGTTATTTCTCATAACAACTCTAAATCGCAACTGAAAATTTCAAATATAAAACAACATAGAAACAAAGAGAGATAATTTGTGAAACAGGCTTACACAATCATAGGTCTGCTTGCCTGAGCAAACGGTTAAAATACGGTATCGACTAAATTCTTTATTTATCTGCTAAAATTCGCCTGGGGCTATGCAATCCACGTTCAATTTTTAATATGAATTTCCAACTTAATTAAACTGGAGAGCAATCAATTTCCTCAAACCATTATTTATCACACGGAAACAAGCAAATTTTGATGTCACTTTCGCCAGAAACAGACAGTTTAATCCTAGGCTCTTAAAATTCAAACCTTAAACTATTGTTACATCGTCTTGAGGATGTGACTTTTGGGCCTTCTACTTAGAGCGAGATCATTCAAGTAAAACCAACCGAGTACTGCTTGTCTTAAAAAAGAAATTACATATTGTGGTTATAATTTTTGAATCTGTAGGTGAAATACATCTCAACGGCCGCAATCTCATTACAGCCTTTGATAGTTTACTCCTTGGGGGTGCTGTTTATGCGAACCTGACCCTAACGTGAACAACCCCGACAAATCCTTTTAATTGCCGAGACATATTACCAGAAGGAAGGCTAAAGGAACTGTTTTTGCCTCAAAGCGTTTACCACAAGTAGTGACAAATTGAAATCACTGCCACGGCTGACAAGGGTTGTCTAATGCTTGTTCTTACGATGAACAAAGCACGTTTGGTTATCAGCAGGTCTTGCAGCTAACTTCAAAAGAAGTCGCTGATGTTTTAAACTTATAACTTTTCTTTTAATATTATCCGCATACTCTTAAGTCTGAGCAACAAGACTTCTATCAGCACAATCTAGATTTCAATCTATGATGGTGCCTTTCCTTGAAGATTACTAAAGATGTCCATTAAAAGACGGCACCTGACTACTCTATAGAGTGTCAAAGCTTCCTGGGTTGGTTGCAATGTCTCGAGCAATATTCCAAACTTGTTTAGCTGCACTGTCTAACGCCTGTTTGGATTTACATCCAAACAGGTCCACTCCCTTTAGAAAGAAATGGGGACATTTTCGACATTGTAGACAGGACACTAGTTGTAAAAGAGTACTGTTGATTCTATCGACAAGTGCCTCATCACTCCATTCTACCTCCATGGGGTGTTTCTCGCATTCGTATAACAGCAGCATGACTAAATGCACATATTCGAGGGGTTTCCCAGGCAAGTCCAGATGTTTATCATACAAAGTTTTTAACATGCTAAGACAAAGTCTTCTTCCTGCAGTAGCGAATAGCATGTCTTCCGCTTCACTGAAGTTTAATAACCAAGCATCCCCTTCGGAACTAGCACCCTTAACGCTTGGAAACGGATCGCGCGCAAGCAAAGAGAACCCCCGTAGTTTTATGCTTGCTACAATTGGTTGTGAAGGCCATATAGTGTCTCGATTAGGCCAGCAGCATCCGTTTTGCGGCCAAATAGAACCGCAACGGAAGGCTGGGATCAGCTCTACCGTGTGACGCTCTAAGACGGTAAGCTTTGTGGAGAAATGATTGTCGACGTTTACTCGAATTTGATTCTGAAGTTCTCCGCGTCGTATGGCCTCTGCGACTAAAGAAGTAAACCTTGAGCGAACTTTTCTTGCGGAAAGATACCCAGAAGCAGTGATAAATTCCGTCCAAAGGGACATGGAACGCTTTCGTTCATCGCTGAGTTTTAACATAGCGCAACCAGGTGGGCAACCTTCATCGATGAAATTAAATACTCCCATTTGATTAAGATACAAATGGATCTCGAAACTGCGTGGAGAGAGGACTTTAACACCTTCATACCTTCCGTCGATAAGCTTCAGTGAGGATATAAATCGAGGTTCAAGCGCCTCGACATGCTTTAAAAGCTCCTGGGCGACTGTGCAAATGGTTGCCACGGTTTTATAGAGTTCGCTCTTCCGTCTGTGTACTCTGGTGTTGACAAATTTTTGTAAGCCACTGCGACGCTCGGTAAAAATGAAAGCCATGTAGAAAACGATAGCCGGCGCAATCGATCGCACACGAGTAGCCGTCACGGCGAAACGTTTTGTTTGAAACGGATGAGGGGTCTTTTTCCGGTATATAGTATTATCGTGCCACAGCTCAACCAATTGAACCTGTCAGCGGTTATTAATCCCACTAACAATAACCCAGGCCGAAACGAGACCAACAGCATGCATGAGGTCAGTAATTTTGAGTAAATTATTAGCCGCGAGGAAGAAAAAAAATCGAACCCACAAAAGCCTGATCACGCCCGCCTAGATCTTCACTTTCAAAATGCAAGCACTTGAAAATTCCCCACATTCTCAGAATACATTTCTGAATATATTCGGCCAGCGAATTTTTGTCTGCGTGTTTACATCAAAACCGGCTCAAGCAAAGCGTTTTGCATCTCTTTGCCATATGCCGAGCCGTTTGTATATCTTATTAAACTTTCTAAACATAGACCGCCTACTGACTATTTATTATTGCTTGAAATATTGAAACTTTCGGCAACTGTTCTTGCATGGCAAGCCGAGGATTTGGTTGACCGCAACTTGAAATTAAGAACAAAGTAAGACTTGTTAGAGAATTTCAATAACCAAGCTCCAAGTCTGTACATTACAATTACTTTCTCGCCGAGAACTGACGAGACAGAACCATTTAGCATCTTCTCCTTCGAGATTCATTGTTTGCTACGGTTTTAATAACCTCGAGTTTATTGCGTTAAACACAATTTATCTGCGGCGAGTATAAAAAGCAATAAATCAAGAACAAACAACGGTTGGGATAAAAGGAATCCGAGAAAAATGACAACGATATCGAAGGCCAGAAAAACAAACCGACAAGTAAAATTATTAAACCCCATTAAGTATAACTTTTTATTAAAAGCCTTGTGATAGGAAAGTTTCACGATTTCTTTGCATTGTGGGGTACAAATGACTGTTAAGTAGCACAAACTATAATAATGACAATAATAAAAATTAAAAATAAGCAGACAAGTGCAATCCTTTACAACGAAATCCTTATAATCAAATCCACAATTTTTTGACAACAAAAATTGAAAGTGTGTGCTTTCAAAAGCCGATAATTACTGACACAAGGAGACCAGAAGAAAACGCTTAGGCCTTCACAACAAATACGGTCAAGTGTTGTTTGTTAATATAAAAATCGGCCTCCGGGCACAGTTTATCAACTTTTATAATCAATTGTCCTTATCGAATGATAAAATGGCGCGTTCTCTCTCGTCGAGGACTCATTGAATCAAAACAGTCCCATTCTTAGCTCTAACTGCTTGCAAAAGGCACCGGGACATCTTGAATATTTCGTCAAAACAACCAATTCTGCTTTTTCATAACGCTTCCATTTTTTAGCAAAGGATTAGATGAAGCTAACTTGTTGTAATCGGGCTTGAAATCACCCGCCTCAAGGAAAACCAACGTTTGACGACACTCCATATACACCTCATTATGGAACACCTGTTTCAACTAGCTAGCAGAGGAAGCGAAAAGTTTTCGCCGGTCCATGAAAATGCCAAACGCTTATTGCATAAAGAGAAGCAAATATGAAATAAATTCGACACATAACAGGTTAACCAGAGCGAATAATTGCTTGCTTTCATGATGAAACATTCATCGATATTATTTGCTCGTGACTCAAAATAAAACTAAAGCCACTCAAAGCACGGCGATGACAAGCTGTCAGTTTCAAGGCGTGTTGATTCAAGTTGCCGCGTGCCAGCTTAGCGTAAGGATAAGTTCGCAATAAAAGAAGAAAAAACCGGCCAAGCAGCTAATATAATATTAAAACACAAGTAAAAACGGCTGGTGTTGTATTAAAATGAAAAGAAAAAAAGGAATAATAAATATTCCCAGAACCAGAACCAAATCACGCAACAGAAACTCTGTTCTGATGATAAAAAAAAAAGAGCAAAAAAAAATCTAAGAGGAATTATTATTAATAATTTGTTGTCTATACCAAGGCACTATTAAAACTTTACACAGAACGATGAATAAAATATTTAATTAAAAATCTCTCCGGTAGAGAACGTTGTTTTAAGTGAAACGGTCATTACCGAAGAACTACATCTCAATCTGATGTCTTCTAATGATTAAATTTACCAACGTCAGGAGAGTTAAATGTTCGCCTTTTCGAATAACACTGAAAATTAGACCAACAGAACGACTTCCACCATTTCTAAATCAATTGGAGGTCTTGATTTGTCGTGTAAAAATAAGACCGAATCACGTAATTCAAAGGGAACTCTTTCTTTCACTGCTAGAGTCCTTGATGGAGTCTTCGACAGTACTTTCACATGTTTATTCAGTATGTAGTTCTGACGTTTGAGTTTGTGTATGAAATCCTATGGTGTTACCAATCAAATGAAACCTCTTCAGCAGTACTTTCACATGGTACTATTTATTTAGTTTGTAGTTCTAACTTTTGAGTCTGTGGATGAAATCCTGTGGTGTTACCATTCAAATGAAACCTCTTCAGCAGTACTTTCACATGGTACTATTTATTTAGCAACTTTAACTTTTGGGTAGATAATTTTAGCGAGCCTAAGGGTCTTGATTCCGGCAGAACTAAAAAAGTCATCAAAGGACATTTAAACTAAATCGTCCTTCTTTAACTGGCTTTAATCACGTCACACAGGTATGTACCGGGTCTAGCAAACTTTTATTTTAAAGGAAAAATTCGTTAAAAGGTTCGTTTTTCTTTTTTTCTTATTCTTCTTTTTTGTCAAAACAATATTTCCATTTGGTGAACCCACAAGTCAAGGTCATCATCGGAAAAAGCCCTTTTCGAGGCATACTTTTAAGCTATTGGGGAAAAATAAAAAATATGCGTAATAATATAATGACAAAATACAAACAAAAAACGCCTGATTTAAAAATTAAAGTTACGGTTAGTCCCTGTTGAACGGCTATTTTCTTTTCTAGATGAAATAAACAAAGACATATTTAACAATCTTTCTTATCGAAAAGCACTTACTTTTTAATTTGCTCGAAAGTCTTACCACTGAGATAAAAAAAGCAATTAACTAATGTGAGAGCGAAATATTGAAAGTTGCGTGACTTTTAATCACAAATCTGTTAAGAATGTAGAGTAAAATTAAAGCGGCATCTTCAAAGAGAGGGAGCGAAAATGTTATGAGTAGATACGGAAAAAAAATCTAGACAATTTAAAGAACCATTTGTTAAGTGCTCATCGAAACTGGAGGGGGCATTAATGGAACAGAGTAATTAAATTTGGCTGGATAATAAAAAAGATGTTAGCATGTTATATCTGTGAAATAAAGCGTGAACAAAAAATAAGTAACTGTAGCAGTAAAATTCTTAAGTTCTAACAATGCTCCCGCTAGAAAAAAACAATAAAACCAAGAAGAAATACTTAAAATCCCTTTTTGTAAAATGGGAAAAAATAAAAACTTTTCAAAACACAGAAGTGAGAGCAACTGATTACTCTAAAGGATCGTCTACAAATTCATCAACGACATTTCACAATTGAGGACTGTTGGCACGTTTTTTTTTTTTTAACTGCGCGAAATTATTTCACTGTGTGCTGTTGGCTACACATAGAATGTTCACCAAGACGGCAACTTTGATTTCAGTGATTTTTCGACGCCGATCAAGCTGGAATATGAGAAACACTGAAGTCGCAACGATACAAAATGAAAGCCCCCGAGGACCGATCAAGGCAAAGCTGGACAGACAAAACTGGGGCTTTCATTTTTTAACCAAAAAATTTCATGTGTTACGTCAACGGAAAAAGGATGAGCTCTTCGTATAAATTTCTTAGTGCATTAGTGGCAGGCTGTTACAATAACATTACTACTGATGAGCAGATCATTTTGCTACCGACTGCCGTGGAAAATAAACTGCATTCACTTGAGCCTAAGGAATGTTATTTATTAAAAGCCCTTGACCATAAAGTAAACCTTAGTCGGTTGTTTTTTAGATCGAAGAATTTTGTCAGGGAAACTAAAAATATTTCACAGCTCCAAGAGATAAAATTTAGAGTTGGAAAATTTGTTCGACTCGCAAACTTCACAAAAATACGGGAATGAATGAAATGGGGTGTGCGGGATTTCAAAAACAATAATAATAATAACAACAACAAACAGTAAACAAACTGACAGTTGTTGAATGTTATAATCACTAGGTGTAATAAAAATTCAGTAGCTGAAAGAGAAAAAAGTAATACTGGAAACAATCGCTTCAAGTCACGAAGGGGGATCGATTGGCCATTGATCCCTTATGAAATACGATCAATCTGAACTGTTACCGACTGATATCGAGTATAGACTGGACGACTGGACAGATTGACAGCGCCGGGAATATTAAGAGTAATTATACAGCCTTGCCATCCCGATACTCCCTCAAGAGCTACCAAAATCGTCCTGTTTACGTCTATATGCGAAGCCGGAAGGCAATAGGCAAGTTTTCGTACTTGGCTTCTTGGCTAAGCGGGGAATGAAACTATTTTACGACTTTTAAATGTGACTTGTAGTTGGAGTTGGTCACGCCCTCACAATCAAATTATCAATAGATCGTTTCACATGACGTCACGGGGGACATGTTGGTGTACCAAAAACATCCTGTCACGATAGGTCAATTCCGAATTGCCTCAAACCTCAGTTTCAAAGCGAGGCTAACAGCCAATAAACCTCATTTTCACAGGAAAATTTGAAACTCGGAAATGGCCTACTGAACTCTTTCCTCTCGAGAAATTGGCATAGCCACTGAAAACGTGAGTGAAAACGATGTATAGGTCGAGAACAAAAAAAAGATACAAGAAAACGGGGTGGCAAGGGAGTATCGGGGTGGCAAGGCTGTATAATTACTCTAAATATTTAAGTCGTTCAGTCACCGAATCATTAGTTCATGCTTTTATCACCAGTAGAATAGATTATTGTAACAGTCTACTATATGGCCTCCCGAATTCACATATCATGAAACTCCAACGGATACAGAATGCCGAGGCTCGGTTGGTCACCAGAACACCTAGATTCTGCCATGTTACACCATTGTTTTTCCACCTTCATTGGCTTCCAATAAATTACCGTATAAAGTTTAAGATTCTACTTTTGACATTTAAGTGCTTACATGGTCAAGCTCAATTGATTTCATTACTATCAAAAAGCAATCCAGGTACTCTCTAAGGTCAAATGAGTCTATATTCTTCGAGTTACCAGGCATTAAGACCCATCCAACTCTTGGCGATCGTGCATTCCAGTCAGTTGCACCCTATCTCTGGAATGCATTACCTTCGGCAATTCGCAACATGAAGACACTGGACACTTTTAAGACTGCTGTTAAAAGTCATTTTTTCAATTTAGCTATTAAATAGATTTAATTGTTGCCTTTTATTATAGGTTTTTTTTTTTAATTTATAGTTTTTAATACTTTTTTTGTAGTTTTTAATAGTTTCTCATGCTTTAGTCACCTTTAACGTAAATTTAATATAGCGGTGTTGTAAAGCGCAACCGAATATATTCATATAGAGGTTTGCGCTATATACATGTAAATTATTATTATTATTAAAACAAAGATAACTAAAAAAGGCATTTATAATGATCCTTAAAATATGGTTTCTTAAACATAATGCTAAAAGATTGTAAGGTTCATAGACAGCGAAACTTTGGCAGCGAAGCGAGAGACTGTCTGAGGACCACAACAACTAGTGTTTTCTGCAGATACCTTAATAGCACCTTAGGCTTGCTATTTAAGGTTTAACTAATAAGCGCGTCCCGTTTCACCAATTCAAAGAACGCGCATGGATAACTTCTAATTCGAGAATAACCTGGGAACGAGAACGTATCGCCAGATGTTCGTGTTCTATCGCTTAATTTCTTGAACGGTCGAAGTGGAAGCGAAAAACGTTCGTAAGGACACAGAGCATTCGACGCGTTTTTGTTGACACGAAAAGGAGGTTTCGAAAACGCATTTCTCTTTCACAGGGCCAAAAATCCCATAGATTGAGTATTGTTATCTCTCGACGGTTAACTGCTAAATAACAGGGAGCTGAGACAACTACGACGACGACCACAACGACAACCTCAAAAAACAACAGGTTTAATGATCAAAACAACAGCTCTGCACGTGCATCACGCTTTATAGTACATTTCTTTGACGTCCACTGCACGACTACGACGTGAAGCCTCCTAATTTGACGTTTTATGGAGGACGTGGACATACCACAACGAAATTTCCTTCCTCTTTTTGAACCCGAATAAAATCCTTAGGAATTCAACTCCAGGAAAAGTAGCCTGCATTTGACATATTGAGCTGGTTCAAGTGGACTCGATTAAGTTTGAAGGAAAGCAAATTTGGCGACGTTTTCACTGCCGCCGTCGTCGTTCTCGTTGCTTGAGGTCCCTAATGAGCTGCACAGGGTAAATGTTAAACAATGAAGGGGAAATTTTATATTGCCGTCAAAGTCTTAAAGAAAAACACACGCACCTTTGGGTCCAATTTCTGATATTCCGGATTTTCCTCATCCACAGCAAAGAACAAAGCCTCAGAGGTCACGGTCAAAGAACCTGGGGCGACCACACACGGAGCAATTAAATGACAGGAGGTCGTGAACACCACGTGACCCGAAACATCTCGGCCCAGGTTCCGATCCTCGATGATCATTTCGGCGATTTCTTCTTCGTCTAGAGAATACGAGTCTTCAGCTTTGGCGGATGAAATTTTAGCGAAGTTTAAATGTTGCGGGCTTGCTGAGACATCATGGTTTACTCCTAGAAGTAAAGTTGAAAAATAATGACTTACTTATCCTTTTTTTTTCTTACAGAATCAAGCGAAAAGTCATCGCCGAAGAGGGATTCAGTGCTCATAAAGGAGGTTAAAAGCAAACGTTAGGCAACTCCAAGGCAGGTAAAGGGGTCATGTCATGCTATTTGCTATTTGTTTAAAAAGCTGAATCGTGTCTTCACATCGATTGAATTCCATTTAACGCTACATTTAGGCATTGAAATTGTTTCCTGTTTGTCTACTGCTACGGATAGCAAAGATGGAAGTAAATTTTTAAAGTTTTAATGTTATGCCCGCGAAAATCACCAAACAATTATTACGGCTACTGTGATAGGATGGAATTTGTTTGCTAACTTTTTCATAAATCTACCGAAGCATTTTTGTGTATGAAGACGATTAAGCAGTACTTTCCCGTGCTGCGATCAATTATGCGGTACCACATTTAAATGGAAGCAACTGACCAAGTAGTACTTTCCTCTGGTGCTAGCCGTATTGGAGGTTCTAGGCCTATTGCTCTGTGGGTAAAATTCTAAAGACTGAGGATTTGAATGAATGCTACTAAACAGTGCTTTCCTTCGGTGCTGTTAATTATGACGTTGGTGCAGGTTAGTAAAACTTAAGAGAGTGGAGAACTTTTAATGGTGTAGCTGCTTTTAGAGGAATCATCATCATATATTTGGATTTTTTACCCCTTGGATTACACGAGTCTGCTTACCCTCCACTCCTTCCAACAGTGTTGCTTCTGGGTGACTAGAGCCATACTCATTCTTGACAAAATGCATGCGCCGTCGACTGCCATCCTGCCACATGTCCAGTTTGTAAAACTCCACACTTGATGGCTGCTGCTCCTCCGCCCATGCGCCATGTTCACTGGTTATTATATCAAGTACCTGTTCAAGTAAAAAATAACCGCTGACATGTACTCAGTTTAAGCTTTGAAAAACAGGGTTGGAAAAAAAAAAAAACAAGCTAACAATAGGCTTGTTAACGGATAGAAGAGAAAAAGGTAAATGAGCTAATGGTTTTGTGAAGAGGGTATAACCAAGGCTAAAAAAACAGCGATGACGACTGTAATTCAAGCGACCCGTCATGGCAAAAAGGATACTATTTTTTACGTTAACGAATCAAAAAAATATAAACTCGTGTAAGGCTAAGCAGCGAAGGCAACTCCGGAGAACGGTGAAAAACAATAATATTTCTAATTAGCAATATTCCAAATTTGTGCACATGACAATTAGTTTAAGCTTAATATTAATACTTCAGAAAACACGGATACAGGAACAATTTCTGCTTTCCGTTTTCGTCTTTATTGACTCTTTAGTTGTGTCTGCTATACATGACTCGGGTGACTATGCGATTTCCCGCCAAAATAACCTCGAGTTGCATTTGGGACGCCATCCCTGTTGATTGAGTTATTTTACATTGGTATGCCTGTGGTGCGGACGGACGGTCGGTCGGTCGCTGTACGGTCACGTGAATACCAAATTTTCCGAAATGGGTCCATTTACTTAGCTATGGGGCTCCGCCCACGCGTGGAGCTCCGCTATTATATGGCTGAATCCGCGAGCGGGCAAGATGGGCGGGATTTCCCGCGATGGTCCCGCGATCAAGATGGCTGTATGTTGGCCTCGTCCATTTTTTGCGTTTTTATTGACCACGACTTCTTCTCGGCCAAAAAAAAGCAAAAAAGAACTTGGCCAATATCCTAGGTAAGTAAACTGTGACAACTATTGTAGAGTTATTATGTGGCAGTCAGAAGACTTCTTGGTGGCGATTTCGTTGGTGGCGAGATTACCGTAAATCCTAAGAGGCTCTCACCTTTTGAATGACATTCTTAGCGACCGAAAAGTCTCTTCTTTTCGTAGCAAGGAGAAGCTGATCCTGTAATTTGTCGTTTTCGCAGTACGTGGCTTCGGTTAAGCGACACAGCTCAACGAACTGCATATGCTTTTGCCGGGAAATTTCCTCCAGTTTATTCACGATGACAAACGCCTCGCTGGTTGTCATGACGATACGTTCGCGCATGGCGTGTGACAGAAGTCGTCCTTCGTTGACCAGCTCCATAAAAGCCATTCCTCCATTCCTGTTTAAGATTTCAAAACACAGAATTTTCAGTAAGTTTTCGTTCAGACATCTAACCTTAAAGAAAGCTTTCTATCTGCCAGCAAAGCGAGCTGCGAGTGAAAAGGGCTACAGTTCTCTCCTGTCGCAAATCATTTCGCTTGGTTCACTCTGGAGGCCTTTCGGGCGAGGATAGCGAGCCTGCATACAGCCTAGCAGATAACCTGCGATCAGTTTTTTTTTTTTTACTTTATTTTGTTTTAATTATTTTTTTTCTGAGGAGGACGGGTAAAGAAAAAGGGAAGAAGGACCGGCTGATCTCAAGTTACCTATTAGACATCTAACGATGTAGTTGTAAGTAAATGTGTACTCCAAGTGTATCACTGAAGGATGCTATTGGATCACCGAAATACACGATCACGCAACGTAAAATGTTAAATATGATAACTAACTCTTGCTAGGGACCAGGCTCCTCAGTGGAGAAAGAAACTGAGGCGAGTAAAGGGGCGAGCAGGAAGAAAGAGGCGAACCGAGCGGTAGCCTGCGTAGCATGGCGGTTTTGGTTGGGCGCGCTGAGTAATAAAGGCGGGCGAGGAGATTGGGGTGGGAGCAAAAAAAGACGTGCTTACCGCTGCAGAGAATTCTGCCACTCCTGAGAACACAACAACATAACTAGCTCGACAATAGAGTCCGTCTTCTGGCAAGAAAGTCCCTCTAAAACCAGCTCTTGTCCGTGACTGCCAATAAGGATCCTGCTAAGAAAGGGGCTGAAGTCCAACAACACTTCCTTGAGGAGGGACCCAGAAGACTTGAATCCAATCTCCAACTTCTCCGACAAACTCAACCGGCTAAAGTCTACTGAGCCTTTCAGCAAACTGGGCATGCTCGGTTCCTCGTCCCAAGAGAATACATCCTCCTCCACATCTGCAGAAGCGCTCCGCTGACCACCCCAGCTGGCGGCTCGTGATCGGCTATCCACATCTTGAACTTCACTTTCCGACGCAGGAGGACCTGAAATGAAATGCCATTGTGTAGTTATTATAGAACTTAAGCAAAAACGACGGAAACGCGAAAACGTCACTTAATCTTTATTACTCTTTATTTAATTTCATACAATTTGTTTACTTTACTGTTGGGGAATTTTCCTGGTGTTGATTTTAAAGGACAGAAAAAAAAGAAGAAAAATTGTGGTCTTGTGTTCACGTCCTCCATAAAACATGAAACTCGGGAAGACTGAAGTCGTAGTCGGCAACAACGGCAAAGAAGTGTCCAATAAGCGTGCTGCAACTTACAACTTTCTTTATTGATAAATAAGTACACAAAGCACAAGTTAACGATAACAAGATGCGAAAGCCAGAGGCTTATATGGCGTAGGTCAGAGAGTTACAATGTGCTGCTAAGTTACAATGACAATAAAAATTAATAAGTACAAGATTTACAGGCAAAAGGCAAACTATTACAACACATAAAGAATTATTACCGCATATAAAGCAAAATAAACATAACTATTAATGATAGTGTGCAAAAAGTAATAAAGAAAAGAGTTTGAAGGTAGAAAAATTTTGAGTTCAACTTAGTTTAAACTAAAGATTTTCTTTGCTAATCGAAACCTATTTGATTTTTGACGTCCAGGCGGGACTCGAAACCCCTGGCCACACTGCTTCTCGGCGAGAGGAAAGCATTTTCCGCACCGGGTGCACGGGTTTGCCGGCAAAATTTTCAAACTTGTACAAGTGGCTATGTTCGCAGGCTACGCTACGCCACTCCTTCTCCCCTTAAACTCGAAAGAGTGTTTAATCTGTTATCCCTAAACCTTGAAGTCACTTCTAAAGTATCTACTCTACCTCGTTAAACAACTCACTTCTCGGTGTCTCAGGTGAAGCACCACTTTTCGAGGCTCATTTCGCTACGAAACATATCGCATATCAGAAACGCACCTGGACTAGTATGAAATCTTGCTCTGGCATCAGAGTCTTCAGATTTAAGGAGATCTCTGTACTTAGCCACCATCATTACAGCAATGAAGTACACGACTGTTAAGGCCAGAAACTGCGACTGTTTGCTATCCTCGAAGTCCCGATACACCACAGCGCGTAACCGATTCACATCCATCTCTTGAAGCAGTTTCTCTGGGTCTGTCACAGTAGTCATGTGACCAGGAATGTTCTGGACCATGTCCTGAAATAATCAAGCAGACATTTTCCTAATCATTTCTTTTCTCTCGTGTCCTTCCCTTCTGGTTAGTTTAAATACATCTAATTGCAATGGCGTCACAAAAAAGTTGAAACGCAAAAGAAAAACAAAAATAGGAATTATTTAGCCGTGCAAATTACGCTTTGTCATTTTGATAACCCCTGAAAACAATTTTGCAGTACTGTGTAATAGTACCCTTCCATTTGACATCAGTTGAGTTAAAAGAAGGTCAACTGGCTTAAAGACGTTTTGTGTTTCACACTTTCATCAGAGCAGATCTTAAAAGTTGTGAGTAGCCTGTTTAATTACTATTTGGCTTTCGTTTGAATTCTCTCTCACACTCCCTTTTTGTCCTTTTTTCTATCAATACCTTTCCTCAATACTCCTTTGGAAGAGCATCAGTGTGAAGAAGCTGTCTTCACTGCTTGCCAAATCATGACATTTCATGTTGAAAGCGCACATCCGAGAGAAGATGAGATGACCACACGATAAGGCTGCTTTTCCCGTAGGAAACAAATCTCTATTTGGGATCAAGCTGGGCGTTAACTCTGCACTGGCGATGTATTTGGACACAAACGAATATCGAATTTCATGTGTGTCTTGATCTTATTGAATTTGAAAGGAACGGACTGCGCGGCAACAGATTAGTGACACCTGCCTCGTCCCCTGTCGTGCGCGATCACTTATTTGGGGAATATATGAATTAATTATGAAGGAACACGGGGCGAAGAGAGTGACGGGAAGGGGGCCATCACTCCTCGCTCGCACTCGGCGTTTGTTCCCATCATCCCTCACTCGCGCTTCTCATTCGTCTCCAGTACCCCGCTTTAAAAGTCCGTGCTCCCCACTAAGCCTTTGGAACTGAGTAAAACCTGAGGAGGAGAAAGTAGTGACACCAAAGCCGCAAACGACATCGCAGGCAACCTTATGCACCTATCAATGTAAATCCCGTGGGGGGGGGGGGGGGAGTGCGGGCAAGGGGAGGGGATTTGATGCCTGGGACTATCCCCTCTGTCGGGCTTTTGATCGTGTGAAGCGACCCCGGGGTCGGGACATTTGACTTTGACCGACAGAAGCCTGGTATCAATTCAGAAGCAGTTACCTAGTCCGTCCCTCGAGGCTTCCTGAAAGTCACGTTTTGGAGAAAGGTATGAAGTTTTCATTTGTTTTAATCACCATAATCCGATACTTTAAACTGTCATCTAAACAGATAATGTCTATTTTGAGGAAGTTTTTATCTTCAAGTTCCCATCTGATTGTAAAACTCGATTGAAATCGAATTCCACCATGAAAGTCTGAGGATTTTTTATGGGTCACTGATCAGACCTGTTCCGACATGTTGAGCAGATGTTATAAAGCATTTTACGTTTTATTAATATTATATAGCACGGTCAATCTTCCTGGGGTGATTTTGTTGTTCAAGATAAGAGATGCTGGTGGAGAGAGAATAATTACAGCGAGTAATTTAATGGAGCTTCCGTTAACCGTAAATAAAAGTAGTAACAACGTGTTTGAAATGTTCTTTTATTCGTTTTATACAGTATTATAGCATTGTTTGTTTAGACTTTTTCCCCTGGGGTGGGGGCTTTTTTGACACTTTTGATTGACCTTTCGTTTCCCACCCTGGGGAATTTGATCGAAAAATTTTAAAATTTGTCAAATCCCCACCCCTTGCCCGCACTCCCCCCCCCCCCCCCCCCCCACGGGGTTTACATTGATAGGTGCATTACATGGCCATACTTATCTCCACGACAAAAAGAAAAAAAATAAAACACTAGCCTCTGTTACATACCTGTTCACTGGGCGGTTTTGTTGAAGCTATCAGGGTCTTGATGGCCTCTCTCGCTTCCTTGAGCGCCTTCTTTCCAAGTTTCCCGCTTGTGATTAGTGGTAGAATGGGTCTGTTACGCTGTCGACAGACTAAGCGGTTACGCGCCGCACAACAGAACACTGCACAGACAAACAAATATAAGAGTAACACAATATAGCTATAATTAATCAAGGCTTAAGAGGGCAGACTCTGGAATAACAAAATAATCGGCCTTCGGACAAGCAAAATTAGAGGTAACCTATCTAAAGATAGTAGCAAGACAGGAGGATATAATGTTTAAAATTTACAGTGACTTTGCAATGAATGAATGGCTGCCTCCACCTATGTCTCTGTGTGTCTAACGGCCTGCCTAGTACACAGTGTGGGCACTGTCTATACTGCCTATAAGTTTCAGTCAGCCTAATGGGCTATTTCCGAGTTATCCCAAAGCTCTGTGTCAAAGCGAAGCTAAGTGCGAAGTTTTGATATGAAAAATATTTTCTATTCTCATGCTAATAAAATTCATTTTCCGAAAAAAGGTTTTGAACTTAGCCTCGTTTCGATAGTGAGAGTTTATGTAACTAGGAAACGGCCGGAAATGGCCTAAGATCAAATCAGATTTTCTGGGAAACTGCCCACCTACCCCATCCTTAAGCCAACATTAACACTTACCGCTCACTTAGGGCAAAATGTTGGCTTAGGGAAGGGGTAGGGGGCAGTTTTTCGAGAAACCTAAATTGATCCATGGCATATTCACGATTTACATTCACTCACCTAATCTCAAACACTGTCTCAAAAATCCACCCGTGCTCAAGTTCCGGTTAGTCTCCACTCCGCTAAAAGCGAGGGAACTGGTGAATACTATCACATCCACAAGAGACATAACCCGATTGAGGAACGAGAAACTCGTTTCCAGTGACATGCCACCGCACGGCTCGATGACATCTTGGCCATAATCACGTGATGTGACGGAGGAGAGCAGAGGGAGAAGATCCCCGCAGCAAAAAATGACGTTATCTGCGAGCACCGAAACAAAATGAGCCAGGTTCCACAGATATGTCCCATTTTCTTTGGCGTTGACAAAATCCATTACAGTTTTACGATTGTGGCTGAAAACAAGGTCACAAAGTTATTTCTTGGACATTCAAAACGAGCACATTAAATACACAAGAAGAATAGGAAAAATATGGATAACACAAATACTAGTAGCCCAGTAGCTTCCTCGTTTAGCATAGATGAGTGACAAAACGCTCGTTTACTTTCATTATTGCCATGTACTGATCAAGAACTTAAAAACCCTTTCATTTTAAACCTGTATTTGTGTTTTTGCAATAAAAATAATTCGTCACTTGCACATCTCCCCCTCCCCGCCCCTAAAAAAAAAAGGCATAACCTTTGTATTTTATTTCCCATGGGTATTTCAGCCATTCCAAGAGAAACTGAAGACACTAATTATGCAAAATGTTTTTCTTTTTTGGGGGGGTGGGGGCGGTGGGCAAAAAAGGTGTATCATGGGAGGTGTGCAAATGGCGAATGGCTCCTTTGCTCTAATTCTTCTACAGCGGCAGTCAGTTATTCAAAAGGGGCTTCAACATCAAAAGGAATCTTGAAAACCTGGAATACTTTTAAAGACAAAAAAAAGGAATGCAAAATGCTGACAAAACGCGACTGACACACGAACTTTTGGTCTCATGACGTAGTTACTGCTACTTAGTTTTCCCTATACCATAATTTATTCTACATAAATTAAGATAATCCCCGAGCATTTAGTTGTAATTTCATTCCTATTCACGTTAAGATTCCTCATCAAATGTAACTTACGATTCCTTTTCTAAAATTCGGGTAGTTAGGTACCGCTTTCGCCACTAAAACTTACCTTCTCCAAACTTGGACATCAGCCTCGATAGCAAACAACAAATCCCCTAACAGTCTCTGGTGAATAGGCGACCATAAGTATTCAGGAATATTTACATGTGCTCTGTAAGTTGGTTTCTGCTCAGGTGAGCCTGCGTTACTTGTGGCTGCCGACGTGGCAGAAGGAGTAGAGGTTGGACTGGACTCAGTCCCAGTCTCCGAATGTGTGTTAGGTGAACTCGCTTGGCTTGTATTATCGTTATTTAACGACTCGACAGTCGGTTTCTGAATACTATTTTCCGTTGATTGAGAGACGATTTGCTCTTCGCTTGGAGCGATATCTGACGTAACAAGTTTCTTTTGAGAGTCACTATCCTCTTTAACATCCTTTTCTGATTGCGCATCCTCGCGCACTTCGCTTGCAGTCCCAATATAGGAACTCTTTACTGCAATAGTAAGACTATTATCAACATCTTTCGCTTTATCTTTCTCGTAAAATAAATTTTGACCTTCGCTTGAATTTGTGTTTTTCTGAGTCGCTGTTTCAGGCGGCGAAGTACTAACTTCTGTCTGATTCCCAGAGTCTTGAAGACTTTCCTTATCATCATTGTCTTCATGTTTTCTTTCGCTTACTTGTGGTTCGTTGGCACTTTCATCAGCCTTGGGTAAAGTCTCGGTATCTCCAACGATCGGTTTCTCAACTCCGTCAAATTTTGCATCAGATTGCTTGTCATCACTTAACTTATCTTCAACTGAAGTCAAACTCGATACATCTTCAGCTGCATCTGCAGCGGTTTTTTCGTTGTGAATACTTTGATTAGCAAAGTATTTAGAACGAAGGATGTCACTTGAATTTTTCTCTTCAGATTCTCTAACATCCGTAGTTTCCCTAACCCCTTCATTAGGTTCCTCGTGGCCCGTTGGCTCCTCAGCTTCCTCAGCTCCTCTTAAATCAGAGCCTAAACCTGTAGAACTGAGAGAGTCCTTCACGCTAGGGGACCTATCCTCTTCATTACATTCACTATTATTTACGTCCTGTACATCCATCGTGTGTGCTTCGTCCTTTGTATCCTCTCCAGTAGACTTTTCTTGCCCCTTTTCAGTGGAGTTAGGGCCATTTTCACTCTCCTCAGGAAGAGTCCTTTCAGTAGTTTCTGTTTGGCCCTGTTCAGGGGACCCAGGGCCACTTTCGTTCTGTTCAAGAAGGGTCTTAGCAGTAGTCTCTCCTTGCGCTTTAGCAAGAGAGTTAGGACCACTTTCGATCTCCTCAGGGATGGTCTTAGGAAGAGCATCAACTTTGGGTCCATTTTTGCTTTGCAGTAACGATTGAAAAAATTTTCTCCTGTCATTGTCACTGTCTGTGGAGTTAGACGCGGGAGATTTCACGTCTGTAGCAGACTTAACAGCTTCATCCACGCGTTTACCTTGGCTGTTTACATTAGCAAGGGAAGTTGGCGCTGTGCGTTTGGGAGTGGTCTTTCCTTTTCCTCTTTCAAATGATGTCACCTGTAAACAAATAACCAAAACCGGCAATAGACCCTTCCACGATTGTTTTTTTTTCCAAGTTTTGATAAAGACCACCTCAGCTCACCTGCCTTATTATAGGAAATTAACGCTTCATGAACGTTAATTTTAGTCGCATTCATTTCTGTAACGTTAATTTCCTATAAAAGGGTATCCTGTTCGTGCCTAGTGGCACTGAAGGCCTTTTTGATGAAGACTACTTGGATCAAATAAGGTTTCTGGGAAACTGCCCACCTACCCCTCCCCTAAGACATCATTTTGTCCAAAGTGAGAATTAAGTGTTAATGTTAGCTTGAGGGAGGGGTAGGTGGGCAGTTTCCCAGAAACCTAAATTGATCCAATATCATGGTACAGTACCTTGCCATGCAGAATAGCTAGCGTGTCCACCCAGATTCTCCAGCCTTCACGCTCTTCTTGAAAGGCGTGATGAAGCAGCATCCGAAACAAACAGAAAACAGTGTCGGTGGTTCGGGTTTCCTCTGAAATACAGCCACAAGAAAGGTCAATAAGTGACTTTTCATTTCAAAATGCGGGAATTAAATCCTTTTAAAAAGATACAACATTACAAGAAAGGACAGTTATGGCCTATACTGAACAAAGCTCACGTAGCCACGTTTGGAAAGGCGACCCAAGATGGAAAACGAATTAGGTGGATCATAACCGATGGTTAAGGGGCTGGAAAAGGTTTAACTCGACACTTTCAGATGGCAAGACTAAACAAAAGTGCGATAAAAACAATGGGCTTCGTAATTAAAATGAAGTTTAGCTAGTGTTCAACAAAACCGCGTTCTAATCCATTTTCAGTTTCCTCAACGCTATTTTATCCAAACACTTTTTAACGAAGAGCAATTTCACGAGGGCACATAGCATAAAAAAGAAAACTATCTGTCTCCTTGAAATAACCCACTTATCTGAAGGTCCTCTGAGCAATTTCTTAAACCTCGCGCGCGGTTAAGTAAGTGTTCTCAACTTAATATCTTTACCTGAATTCGAAGGTTCCAAGTGAGCCAAAGTGAAAAGCCACTCTTGCCAACACGACAATTGGAGAATAAGACTGTGCGAAGAAGAAAAATTGGCGTTAGTGATGCTTCCAGTTACACTTCTGCTTCACACGATGTCTTTTCTTTTAACAGCCTTCTACGCCCCGCCCCTGTTCCCAAACCCGTACCGCCGAAAGGCCACGAAGAAGAAGAAGGAAAATAAAGTTCGTGTAAAATAATAATAATAACAACAACAAAAATCTTTATTAACATATGACCAATTTACATTCCACCATCATAGACTAAAATTTTGATGAAATATTAAAAGATCCTAAAACTCTAATTTACAAGCTCACTCTATTATCGACTTTCTAAAATTAGCGGACACACGCTTGGCCAGCTTTTAAGCGGCAGTCATCATCATCAGCATCATCATAATAATAACCAGGATTAGGTCTTCATTTCATAGAATAAAAATACAGTATTCTGTGTTACAAAAACGATTCATAAGAGAGCCAAACGTTACAAAGATATAATGTAGATATAATGACAAAATAAAAGAATTAAAAAATATAAATAGCTAAGAAATTGTAGATTTTTAAAGAATATTATAATAAAAAGACAATGTAACAATGATAAGATGACATGGTAAAAACGTTAAAAAAAGGTAAAAAAATCTCATTAGCTAAGTTATAATCAAATATTAAACGACTATGAAAGTGGTCATAAACCTCTTTGTGTTAATTTTCGGCCTAAGAACAGAACTACGACGCAGCTGGTACTCAGTCTCCTTTGCTTTGGGGAGCATATGATAGAGAGAATGGCCTTCCGACTCAGACAAGAAATTCTTCTGCCTTGTTTTTCTCACAGCTCGCGGATGTTTACATTGTGAGAAATATAATTATGTTTGAAGCATCAGTCTATCTATGAAACATTGCACAGTTGCAAAAATTAGCCTCAGAGGCTCCATATTCCGGCAGACCATAAACTAAGTTTGGCAACACTATAGCTTTAAATAAGTGGTCTATTTCTAACTGACTGTATACCCTTCTTTGCGTAAAGATGTTAAAATATAAAGTCCTTTGTTAGCTTTAGTAAGCTTCTCTTTAACATGGTCAACAAACCGTGAGTCTTCCTGAAAGTACACTCCGAGGATTAGCAATTCTTTACATTGTTTTACTCCGAGGATTTGCAATTTATCGTGGTATACCTGCAGTAGGCGGATAGACAGCATCTGCGTTCTAACCCATCTCAAGAAAGGTGAGTTCTTTACACTTAATTGGGCTGCAGGTCATACAATTGATCTGAGACCACTCCATAAACCTGGCCACAAAATCTAAACTGAGGCAACTATAGTTGAATCACCCGCATATTTATGTAAAAAATTACAATCATTCTGTGTGATCTCTAAATCATTTAGAAAGATATTTAAAAGATAAAGCCCAATAACACTACCCTTACGGGTGCCCTCATTAAAAGTGTTGTGTGTCTACTACTTTACCTTCTATTTATTTTGCTGTGGTTAAGAAGTAATACAAGATCAGACAAGAATTTTCTTTTGAGGTCGACCTTCTCCTCGTCCGGTGTGCGCTGTTCTCTGAAGCTTCCCTGCCGAGTTAGTTTCACTACAGCGTTGCAATGTTTTCCTTCGTTTTTGCGAAGCATTTTGGCTATGACTGGAGCCATAGCTGGAGAGAGAAAAAGAAACAAAAAAGACAACTTTTAGCATAAAAAGAGTCATTCGATGTTATTTGCTTTACAACAACCCAACGCACAAGCGAATTTAAGTCTCTTCCTTCGTCCAATAACTATAAGTTGTAAAAAATATAGGAAAGTGGAAACCTGTTTTCAAAACAGCAACATTTGAATTACCATCCACACCCGCTTCGGTTGGTAACGTTTTACAATGAGAGTTAAACGCACCCCAAACTCGAGCAGAACACAGGTTCTTTCCCAGACCTGAGACTTTTGTCACGCTTATCCCAAACCGGTTCACACACAACGTTTTTTTACTTATTACAAGAGGAAAAAAAGGGTCCTGAAGATATTTTAATCGTAATATCATGGGTGACAAATTATTCCTTAATTTTGACGCAAAATTTATCAGTGTTAATTGATAATTTATACATGAAAATTACAAAGTTCTGTACGTTTCAGTGCCAAGATGGCGTCAAGGTTTTAAGACGATTTAGAAAACCTAAACACACGAATCAGAGTATCAAGAAGGATTCTATCAGGTATTTTGTCGCAAAATTCTGAAAATCAGGAACTTAATCCAAAATTTAAGCGCTAAAGTTTTCAGTGCGTGGAGTTCTCGATCGATACGATAAATATGTCAAAAACCCTAGATTGTGAACGTAATTTGTCACCCATATTACATGTTATAGGTAATCAAATGGTACACTCGTGAAATTAGTGAATAATTTCACTTGCGTTTTGTCCAAGGCTCGGAAATTATTAGAATTTGGACAAAGCACAAGTGAAATTATTCCCTAATTTCACTTGTCACCATTTGATCACGCATACTGAAACTACCGACATACTCTCACTGGCAGACTGTCTGAACTAAAATGGTCCGCAGTTTTGTTCTTGCCATAAGGACGACTTTCTGTGTCACCAAACAATACTTGACTTTGTTACTTAAATGTCATTATCATTTACAGAAGTGTCTATTGGGTATAAAAAACAGAACTGACTGCAAAATGAACATATGAGTAACTACCTATCGCTATGTAACTTCTGTGACTTACTTGTATTTTGCAAAATGAAGGTGTTATCTGGCTGTGGGTGGTGTCCGCTGACTATTTGTTTGGACACTCGTCCGACCAAGATCTAAACATATGGTAAACAGAACAAATTATCAGACCACTAAAAGGATAGGTTGACATCTAACACATTATACGCAGCAACACGTACCTCAAACAGCACATTGTAGGTGGTAAGTGTTAGAGAGTGGTTTATCAGCTTATCGCCGATCAAAGAAAACAAACTGTAGTGTTCCAACAAGTCCTGCTTTCTCCTATGGGGAAAAAAATATGCATCAGAACTGAATAAAATGCCCGTTTATTTTGCAAATCATTAAAACAAGCGACACAACATGATGCTGGTGGTAAAAGCACACTAAAGCTTTTCTTCTTCATGCTGTAAAAAGGTCTGATCCTCATACAGTTCTACTATGATCATATACCCGTTTCTCTTGATTGTGAATTGAAAAGAACTAATCACAACTCGAAGAAAATTATACGTGCAAACGGAACGACATGCACGTAAACGCCTGAGCAAATTGCAGTTGGTTTTACCACTGAAATGGAAACACAGTATACAAAAGTAACCTTATTCGGTAACAATATTTCCAAGAAACATGAAGATGATGTGAACTGTCGAAATTCACATTGAAATGAAATTTGAATTTAATGATCAAGGCATTCTCCCTTTGTTCATTTAATTTTGTATTTCCGCAGTTCACATCATATTCTTGTTTCGAACTCAACAAATTGGCCTGCTCCCAATGTATGAATCTTCATAGCTCAGTTTGGTGGTAGAGCACTATTGCGCTAACGCAGAGGCCATGGGTTCGAATAGCGTTGAAGTCCCAAAATTGTTTTTCGGGTTTATTTGCAATTGCTTGAATTGCAATTACCACTGCGACGAACATGTCTTCATTTAAATCGATATTTCCTAGGTTAAATTGAGAAGAGTAAGGTAGTTTATTAATTCACTTACTTGGCTGGACAGTACTGAAGAAAACAGCCAACAATCTTCAAAGCATAAACTCTAACCGCTTCGGATTTCATGTCCAGGAAACGAAATAGAACTCTGTTGAACGCAAATAAAACAAATAGCTCAGAAAACTAAAACGAGTAAAAACTAAGGGGTCAAATAGTACACACTGAGGTGAAACGAAATCTACCTTAAAACAAGTATATGCAGAAAAATGACGACTAACTCGGGCAGGTATATATACGCCCGACGCACTGACCACTAGGCTACGCTGCCTACTGAGAGTAGAGTACCTGCTTAGCTTACCTCAGACCATCAACTTTATCAAAGACAGCGATACAAATATCTGGCTGCTCGGTCATTATTGATAGCACCAGTTGAAGAACATCTAGAAGATTCTCCTCCTGAAGAAAAATCAATTTTGTTTATACATTACAGTTACCGGCACCGTACAAACCACTTATTGAAGCAAGCAAAACTAACTACGACAGAACGACTGGACAACTGACAATTTGACTATAACAATAAACGACAGCGGTTTAACTGTGACAATAGACGGATCGAAACGCACCAAAGACACTACGAGTCTTCATAGCCAACCACATCACGGCTAAATGACAGACGACCAATAACATCGCAACTTAATTGACCAATCAGGTCAAGAACCAGAGTTTTAAAATACAATCAACTGGCGTGATACAACCTACTTATGAAGCGACTCCTGGGTTCAAACCTTTCACACTGCTACTAAGATCACTAAAATGTAGAGTAAACATAAGGGAACACACAAGTAGGGCCATTTATACAGGGAAACAGAAGAGGCGTCATTCTTAAGAAGCGCTCAAATAACACATGGACTGTTCCTTACTTTATACGAGAATGTAATGGTGGCCCTTTGTTAAGTTGCGTTCGTATCTAAGGCCCCGTTTATAAGGAGATAAGTCGTCTTGGGGGAGAGTCTCCCAGACGAGTCAACTTTAACGAGTGTTAATATGGGAAACATTTTGACCCTTTTGTCCAAGCCAACAGCTCTCGCGCATGCTCTAAATGTCTTCCCTTGACCGAGTAGACCGGGCTGGGCGAGTCAAAGTGTTTATATGGAGAAACGTTGTCCGGCTGGGAGGGTGACCCTCACATCGAAAAAGGGTGATCCGCCTTATTTTAGCAGGGCCAACTTTTTGTTTCGCATGTATATGCTTCGCAAGGTTTAGAAAGGAAATGTAGGAAGAGTGGAGCGGTTAGGCGAATGACCCTTCTACCCGGAACAACATTTGCATTTGCATCTTGATTTCCTTGAATAGAGGCCCTTATATCGCATACGGGAACAACAGAGGTGCAGCATATTGTGATTTCTGAAGAATCAAGCATGTAGAAATAGAAACAGGATGCTAGTATGTCAGATCACCAGTGCCCACATGTACACATGGGAGTGGAGGGGGTGGGGGGAATAAAGCCAATTTCCTGTCGGTGGGAGCGACTCTGTGAAATGACCAGCCTACAAATTTGTAGCACGACACTTCGACATTAAAACACTCAGCCACTACAAAAGATTAGGAAGAAAATGACAAGTACTAAAAGTAAGCTAAAATACTGATACCTCGTTTGTTATCATAAGGTAGGATAGGACGCTTTGAAATTCTTCTTCCGTGATGCCTTTGTCCTACGAACACAGAAAAAAGCACGATTACAACGCATTAGCATGTGATCCTATTCTCAAGGAAAGAGATCGCTTTGAAATTTTAAGAACTCTGCCGTTTTCTTTTCTTTTCAAAAAAGCTAAAGTTGCATAATTTATGATTCCGCCCTTCCCTTAGCCAGCGCAGACGGCGGTTTTTTGGTGAGTTTTTTGTTTGTGGTCGCAAAGTAAGAGACAAATCCGCACGAGAAAACGGTGAGGGAGGGGGCGAGGGAGAAAGGCAGAGAATTTCTCTTTACTTTACGAATAAAAAACGTAAAACACCCCAAAAACCCATCTGCTACGCAGGCTAATCTATGCGAAGATCTAGTTATAAAATGATTAAAGGCGAACACATCGCAACTCAAAAAAGGCGTTTTAGGAGAAAAAGAAATCTTTTTAGGAATGTAAGGACAATATGACGGAAATAGACCTTTTTCACGATACCCGAGAAAACAAGTGTAAAAAAAAAATTGCCAATGTAAGAAATCGTGGTCTAGTTGCATTCTTGCTTTGTTTTTAGATAGTAGTTTGGCTATTTCTTCTTCACGAAACGAGTGAAACGTTGCGCCATCTTGCCTTGCTCTACCAAAACAACGCAACCTCATCCCCAGGACTTGTCGGTTGCCGTCCCTTTTTCTGGCTATTACCCCGTAGTACTGACGTCATTTTCCGGATATTGCAAAAGTTTTTCAAATTTAGACAACTCTTGCAGGTTATGACGAATTAGCCGTTAGATTTGACCCAATCAGAAACGGAGAAATATTTTGAATAAATAATGATTGGTGTTAGTTGCGAACTTACCTTTAGTACTAACTGTTTTACCAATAGCAGCAAAAATGCTCTCAGAGAAAGGATTTCTTCATTTGTTGGAGCTGTGTTTTCTGTACAGTAAACAATAATAATAAAGTAAGGCAGGTCAGAGGAAACGATGATCCAGACGCGGATCATTTGGAAGATAAGGGTACAAATGATGCAAAAATCATGGAATAACATCCCCTTTATAAATATTTTAAATGTTACTAATTTGTTATTACAAGCGTTAGGATAGTCTCTTCCAGTCACTTAAACTCAGAACGTCTATCGTTATGACAAATTGTTGTAACGTTGGACGAAAAAAGTAGAAATTTGTATACATTTTTATCAAGTGGAAGAAAATTCGCAAATTAATTGGACATCCATACCGCCCATGTTCTTTTGAAGTTACCTCGCGCGGCCATTTTGAATTAAGCCGTATCACGTAGTGTGCCTTCGAATCTCCCTTGGTCAAGGATTGTTTCCATTATTGTCGGAAACAAAACAAGGGTAAGAACTACTAGTCTCCTTCGCAGCCGTTGCGTGACGAGCCTAAAAACGGCTGCGAAGTACACTAAAGAACTACCACATGTCTACAAAAAAGTAATCTTAATGTGCGTTTACCTTTTTCAAATTCATTGTCACTGGAAAGCCGATAAAATGTCTTTAGCATGTACATGAGTCTGCTGACCCCAACATCGCGGCGCAGATGAGCTGCACATCCTGTGCCTGTTGCGAGGTCTGTGGCAAACACACTAAACAACTGAAGCTGGACCTTTATGGAAAGAAAGATCAAAACTTAAGTGGCTTCCATTGCTAAAGGGATGCTCATGGATTGAACAATAATAAGACAAAGTTCTCGCCACAATTAATACGGAAAAAATACCGACGCTGCCGAGGAAATTCGGGGGCACATATATACTTTATTTGATGAGGTTAGAAGGGGCAGCCAGGGACGCCTGTTGGGTAGGCGGATTCTTTCTTGGTTTAACTCTCAGGCCCCAGTTGTTCGAAAGGTTGATAACGTTATCCACTGTACAAATTTCTCTCCAGTCGAAAACGCAATTGGTTCCTCGAATACTTATCTTTTTAGAATTTTTTTTTGAACTTCAAGATTAGCTCAGTATTTTAAAGGATTCCGAAATTTTACAAAACTTACTTGTCTTGTTCGCTGGGTAGTGATTTATCTGGTGGATAACGCTATCCATCTTTTGATCAGCCAGCACGTTTTTAAATTTGAGTCAAGAGTTTTGAAATACTCATGTTCACCCCCCGTGAAACAGCGTAAAGAAATTGTGCGGGGCGGGTGCAAAGTGAACGCTAGAAGGGCAAAGTTCTCTTACGTAAATAATGACGCGGACTGAGAGAAAATGGAATGGACTTAAAGAAATATACTTAGAAATACCTTGGGAGACGCTTTCACCCATAAGTTTGGATTGAACAGAATATGATCAAAGAGACTTCCTAATAAAGCTCCAGATCCAGTCGAACTTAAAAGATATCTGCAAATAAAAAGAAAGTATCAATTTTGAGGCAAAAAGAAGGTGTATTAAGCCTTTAACAGCTGCTTTAAGTCCCAAGAATGACAAACATCAACTTTCTCCTAACAATATCTGTATATCAAAAAAGAAAAGGTTAAGATGATGAACAAAATGATTATCAAAGGAAAAATGCCTTGATCCTTAATAAAATTCTTTATTTATTTATTTATTTTTATTTATTTATTTAATCACTTCCACCATATGGTGCGGAACACACAACAGAGCGAGGCTCCAGTTTAAGTGTGTCCTTAAAGATAACCCACCCAGCCCAAGAAAGGTTGGTCACACCGCCGGGGTCTATACGACCCCTACTCTTTTCGAACAGTGGTGTGGGTTCTTTTACGTCCCACAAGAACCAGCTAAGTGTGAGTGCTGTGAGACGAGACCTACGGTTTTTCGTCCTTATCCGAGAAGACTAGAAAGTCTAACCGTTTGAAGATGTCATTGCAAAGGTAGCACTTTCTTCTCAGTTATTTAAAGACCCTGAGTGTTGGTCCGGCCGGGGTTTGATCGCGCGACTTCCCGCTCAGCAGACCGGCACTCTCCCAACTGAGCTAACCAGGCGGCGGTAAATTTATGAAGATAGGTTTGGAGAATTTGTATTTGGATATTGGGGCTGAAAGGGTTAACAACAAAGTAACAGAAGGATGTCACTGAGTAAATTTGATCAAGGGTAAAGTTGATGATGAACAAAAAGGAATCACATGCCTTGCAAGAGAGAGCAGAATATTTAGAGCGTCTTCCGTGAGATGCGTGGAGACAGCCTGCAAAATCAAACAATAATGTAAATCAGTACAACTTATGACCACTTGTTTTCCCATTGAAATACCAAAAAACTCGAGAAAATCAATATCAAATTTCATAAGAATTGTGAAAACACAGGTAAAATTCTGAAAATTTCACGTGTAAGAAGTCATTTTGTGAAATTTCACATTTATTTTCTTGGACCCCCATAAGAAACTTTCTTTGGTGTTATTGCAGATAACCAATTACATCTTTAGCCCTTGAAAAATGTAAAAAAGAATGCGATATTGGTTAAATTATTCTGGCACAAGGTTTTTGACTGAAAATTAAAATTACTCAATTTCCTGATGGATTCTGTCTTATAGTCTCGTAAACCGATACCCAAAATGAAATCTCATTCGCCACTGAAACAGAGTTGGTTGTTGTTGTTGTTGTTGTTTTTACAATAGACGTCCGGCTTACACCTCATTATACCACTTGAATTTTATGCTTGCGCCTGCATTACAGCGTCGTCAGAGCAACAGTAAAGGCAAACAATAACAAACAGGTTTTTTTGCATTCCCAGAATTTATTTGTAGATTGACAAGTTCCCGCAAGCGGCGATCTAACCCTTACTCAGTGTTACACCTCTACTGGCCGCATACGAGAACCGTTCTCGTAAGCGGCCTGCTCCAGTTACGGGCACCTTTTTCTCGTCCCGAGGGCGCCTTCTTATCAGAGCTTCCACTGTATATTATTTACTTTATGGTACCTTCTCTAAAACATGACTGATGACAAGAAATCCTTGGCATTGGATCATCTGCTGCTGACTGGTGCATGAACTCCGCAAAAGATCGGATAGAAGTGAAAGAAGAACAGTACTGAAGAAAATAAACAATGTAAGCAAAACAGTTTCATCTACATTTTTGGAGCAACCTGTCGAGAAATTCTAAGTATTGTTTTGACGAACCGCGGTAATCAATGAAAAACTCAATTACCCCGCACAATCCTTAGCTACCCTCCCTGAATTTTTTTCTGTCCCCCTTGGTAGGGTGGGTGTATAGTAAACTCATAAGTCACATGACCTCGTGGATGTGCGTCTTGCGCGCAACACAAAGGGTGGGTTATTTACGGCGTCTATAACTAAAACGGAGGTTAAGGAAATGACTGCACCTCGAAATCTGTATCTAAGGGGATTTTATTTAAACCCTGGAAGCCCTAAGAGTGATCAGCATCCAACTTCTCCCCGTAATTTCAGCGCTTTATTCAGCAGAGTGGTAATGAGAATTAAGGGCATGATCACGCAAGATGAATTTTATTGATTTTTTAAGATCTTCTCTCATCTACTTCCAATGAGGTTTACAGAGGCACCAATGAAATTTATTTTTTTTTATATTAGGGTATGATATAAAGGGTCAAGAAGCTAAATCCTTTCCACTCTACCGTACCTTAAACTCCGTCTTAACAACCAGCCTAAAGGATCCCAGACAGAGGGAATTTTTTATATTTTAAGCTTGCTTACCATATTGCTACCTCAGGAATATCACTGGCATCTTTAGCTCCATCCTGAGGGAAATCCAGTTGAGTGAACAATGGAAGTAGCATCTATAACGTTGAACAAAACCACACGTTTTTATTACTGTCGCAATTTTACAGCAGACATAGCGATGTAATAATTGTTATACTACGAGGGTGGGAGAAAAAGTTTATCTTGAGTCCTCAAAAGGACTCGAATGTGTGACTTATCGGAAACTGAACAGGTGTTCGAAGAAGAAATTGCATTTCGCTGCTTTATTTTGTATTGCAGTTTGTGGTTTGAATCCCAGGATTTATTTCATTCGTAGGTTGAGCATGATCATCCGGGTAAACGTAGTCCTGAAACGCATGCGCTACCAGACCAGCCCGAACAAAAGTGCTGTTTCGGCATCTGGGCCGAAGCACACGTTTCAAAGTCAGTGAGCCCGAATTTCGAACAAGCGTTACCGTTGGCGTAGTCATTTCTTTATGATTGTGCCAACGTTAACTTGAAATTTCCGACGTCTGTTTGCGGAATAATTCTGTAACGGAGCCCTGTGACGATGCATGAACAACACAGCCACCAAGACAAAATTATGAGTCATAATGTCGTCTTGGTAGCTGTGTTTTTCATACACATTAAGTTTCATGTACAAAGCTGTTGTCCTAAAAATAAGGGCGATCCCGCACCTATTTGAAAGATTGTTTTTGAGAAGCTGGGAAAACAATAGGGATTGTCACATAACAATGCCCCTATCCCTGAAAACAATGGAAGTGCAGATTAAAGGGGACCAGTGAAATAAGAGGTTTAGAACGGTGCAGGTCCACAAAAGTGCTTTGTCTTTCTCCAGTAGCACGAGTTTGCCCTTCTGACTCTCTGAATATCCTCGGGGGGCAGCCGACGACTGTTCGAAGGAGCAAATATTACCTAAAAATTTCTTAAGCTCGAGAAAGGCTAAGACTGAATTTCTGAATAACCGTTCAATTCGTCTAAGATATTCGGAGTTTTTATACTAGCTTACCTAAGATTTTCGAAAGGTTGTGTTTTTCACATTTTAGTACCAAGGTACTGCGATTATTGTTACAAAAAGTCTCCTGAAAATTATTTGGGTACAAAAACAAAAGGTCCTCTAGAATCTTCTAATGAAGTGCATACGGCCACTTCATATTCACAAACTTTCGACCACACCCATCAGGGAGGGAACAGTTTGGAAGACCACCAAAGAGAGACGAGAGACGACCGAAGAGAAAAATAGATTTTAGGGCAGCTCCAAATTAACAAAACAGGCTTCTAATGCGTAGAAAAAAACCATTTGAGACATCTCTGGCGTATTTGGAAACATTCGGCCGTTGGGTGCCCCTAATATCCTCACTTTGGTGAAGGCTTCAACTAGTCCTACCTCAACCCAGTCGGACATCTTGTAATCTTCGTACCATTCGTGAAAACGTCCATTTTTTATTGAATGGATATCGTCCAGGTTTTCGTCACGACACATATCACTGCCTTCACAACACGTATCAGAGTACACGGTAAAATAAAGGATGACGATAATAATCCACTGATTAAATTCGAAAAAGAAGCCTGCTTTGCCTTTTCGTTTCCATCTCAGATTTGAGCATTTTTCTTTCCGTTCTCTATTCGTCTATGATGAAATTCTTTTTCGTCTGTTGCGTCGTATTTTACAGCATGTGCGCGCTGGGTTCTAATGCGCGTGCTAGTGGACAAGCACACTATCTTCAATTTTTAGTGCTCTACTTTGTCAAAATAAAAATAAAAGAATAGCAAAATAATCATTGTCACTTCTTCGTATACAAATCGATAAAAAACTCAAAGTTGTGACCCTTTTTAGCTAAGTGCCATAAAAGGATTTTGCTAATTTTGAATAGTTTCGAACAAGGAACCCAAAACAAATCAACGTACCGTTAGAAAAAAAAATTACTCCACTTAATACGCATTATACACATGGCATTCATTTCTTTCTTACCTGGATTCCTCCTAACGAGTGCAGAATACACTGAAGTGAGTGAGTGACAACAGATTGAACTCCCTGAAAAAAAAAAAACGAAAAGCGGCGTTTTAATGTACGTTCTTCTGCTCACTAAGATCAGTTTATATATTATTTGCGGTAGCGGATCAGTGTCATTTTTCACAATTGTATTTTACATAAAATACTGTTGGCTTGCCTATCTGTCTGTCTATCTGTCCGGTCTGTCTGTCTGCCCGCCTGTCTGTCTGCCGGTCTGTCTGTCTGTCTGCCTACCTGTCTGTCTGTCTGACCAATCACCATGAACATAAATCACCTTCAATAACTCATTCTGCGTTTTTGGAGGATCCCTAATGGGTTTTACGGGATCCTGGATTTCCCTTATTTGAAGCTCGGGATTCGGGATTCTAAAGTAAAATTGGGGCGAGATTCGAGATTGAAAGTATGCGCGGAAAGTAGCATGCCAAAAATAACCCTCGTGACCACGGGATTGCCCGTAATTTAAAGTCGGGATTACGGGATTAAAAAACCCTTTTGGGGACCATCTTTTTTAATGCTGTAATTTGCGGTGTTCTGTCTTACCTCCAGCATTAGAGCATGTGGTGAATGACAAAAGAACGAATGATTCTCAGTTGGTGAAGCTTCAAGACAAAGCTGTTGATCACAAGCCTTAGGACTGTACATGAACATAATAGAGGCTGACAAGTGACCCTCATACAGCACCTGAAAATACATAATGGCTACTTCAATATGCTTTAAACAAAACAACAAAAATCCTTATCTTTCTCAAGCAAATTAGGTCATCAGTTACTAGAAATTTTGTCATATAACTTACTATAAATTATAACACATGTAACTGCACTCTGGTGCATTTTCAATATACACACCTTGTTGTTGTTTGTTTGTTTGTTTGCTTGTTTGTTTGTTCGCTTTATTTAAGTGTCAATGTATTTAGCACGAAAGTGCTAACTGGGGACACTATTTTTACGTCTCCTACTGGAGAAAATACCACCATTTTACTGGTGGTCCTCCGACCCACGCGAGGTCTAGCCGCTTGCAGTGCAAAGGGAGTACCTTCATTTCTCAGTTATTTTAAGACCCTGAGTACTGGCCCAGCCCCAGGAATCGAACTCGCGGCTAGCCTCCCCCGCAGACATTCTTAGGCGTGCGTCACGCGTTCCTTCGTGGGGAAGGAACGCGTGACGCACGCCGAAGAATGTCTGCGGGGAAGGCTAACTCGCGGCATCCTGCTCTGCAGTGAAGCGCTCTACCGACTGAGCTAATACTGCCGCGGTTCTTCTTTTTTTTTAATGGATTAAGGAGAAAATTGTAGGAGTTTTTTGCCTCAATAAGCAGATCCATCTCCATGTACACCGTACAGGTAATTCTTTGTTCCCTTTTGCTCCTTTTACCTATGTACAGAGCATGTTTTTCATTTTTTCAACGATTGTAGTCCCAGAGAGTTTATGATAACATTGAATTTCACACCACTGATTGCCTCAATGATCAAAGTGTATTAATTACAGTCTGATTTACTGCATCAGTAATAAAAATTGTGTTTGTTGGTTGTTGTTCGTTCGTTCTTTCTTTCTTTCTGCTATCCTCTTAGCCACAGTGATCAGCATCAACCTTCAATAATAAGTGTTAAGTTTCCACTGCTAACGATCCCTTATAAATAAGCAGCCAGCTACTTTTCATTTCCAGAAAGTAGCTGGAAGTGACTTGGTTTTATCTGTGCACATAGTTAGAGCCTACAGAAGAAACGCGCTTCACTAAGTACATCAATTATTACATTAAATTACATTGTACCAAAACAATGACAATGATGATGACTAAGACTTTAATACCTTCCTGTCTTGCTCCCACAGAGGAGTATCAATTTCTGCAGGAAACTTAAATTGGCTCTAAGATAAAACAAAAAACATGTCACATTTCATAGCCTTTTGGATCTGTTAAGTTTTAACTGTCCTGGGCCCAGTTGTCCGAACGCCGGTTAGTGCTAACCCAGGATTAAATTTTAACGCTGGTTTCTTTTTCTTTTTTATCAAAAGCACTCTATTGGATAATTAAATTTTATCTATTCTTTTTAGAGTATCCAATCATCAAATTGAAGGCAAAGTGAATTAAGCTGAATTTGCTTTAAATAAGCTCTCATATTTGAGTTCAAATTTCGCACTAACCCTGGGTTATCTTAACCCAGCTTCGAACAACCGGGCACCGGGCTTTTCGCTCAAAAGAGCTATGCATAATTTTAATTTTACAAGACTTTTAAAGTATGATGTAACACCGAGAATTGACTCCTTCGCATTTTCCTCCAAGGAAGAGATAACCATAGTTTTTCCCCTTTTGTTAACATTGCCAAGTGGTAACTACTGCATCGTACTCGAAATTTAAAAGCTGTCCCTAAATATTACTTCTTCAGCCATTATTTACCAATTTTGACAAAATTGGCCTCTTCCTAAGCACTGTCATTAATTTTATTGTCCCTGTTTAAAAAGCCCCATTTACCTTGTATCCGGGCCCCAGTCGATGAATGGCACCCACTGTCTGTGCACTTAATGCCTCTGAGAACAGATAAACGGCAGCCATTTGTCCACAGAACACAGTGGACTCGTCAGCCTTTGGGGATGAGCCTATGTAGCACTTGTCAAATGGCTGTGGAAAATGTTTGTTTCTCTTAAAACCAGTCATAGCTATACTCTACAACTAATGAGTTAATGCATCAGGAGCAATGAAAATAGCACCAGGACTTCAAACTTTTACTGGTAATAGAGGGTATGTGGAGGCACTGTATCTTTTACAATGTAAGTGAAACCGAAAATATATACATTACAGCAGTTGACTAACACTAAGTTAGATTTTAAAATCTGGTCATTTAGATACAAAAAAGACCTACAACCACAAACTTGCAAGATGATGAGGAAATTGAATTTGAAATGACAGCAGATGAGGCTGGGTTCACGAAATAATCAGAGTACACATATAATGTAAAAATAACTCACCAATGTTAGGAGGTCTTGATATGTTTTTTTTGTTCTTTTGCATAGGTTTAAATGTACTGATGGCCATAATTATGTCTTCATCTGTACCATTTCAATGGTTGTCCATTAAAAGTACCAGGGGAAAAGGATACTCCCATGCAGTCTCAAAACAATTCTTTCCATACAAAAGGAAATTTACTTCTTATGGAGTCGGAGAAAATGCCTTATTGTTACAAAAGTGAAAAAAATCTGATGGAATCACCTAAGGTGAATACGTGTTCTCTATCTGATATGCATCAGTGATCCAAGGAAATTTTGCTACTGACAAATAAAAGAATAAATAATATTTACCTCATTAGCATGGACCAGAGTTGTCTCTCCTGTAGAAACTACTTTACCATTAACAAAGCAACGGATCTCACTGGAATGAAATCTGTTGTACACATGTACAACTGTCACCATGTACCACTGAAAAAGTAAAACACTTTATCATGTATTAAACCTTTCAAGTGTTTTGATGAGTTTATTTGTCACGCTAACTAAAAAAATCTGTGGACAAAATACTACTGTGTTACAAATGAAAACTCTTTGACAGAGAATTTAAGAAGAAGAAGTGGAATTTTATTGTGAAATTTTTCTTAGGTCACTATCAGGCATAAAAGGATAGAGGATTAATTCACATAATTGGGATTTATTTGTATTAACAGAGGTAAGTTTCTTTCAAAGGTTGGAATTACCTTATTATAGGAAATTAACGCTCTGTGAAATTAAGGTATTGGAAATCAATGCAACTTAAATTAAAGCAAATTTAGTGGAAAACAACTTTCAAATAATGGAAATTAATGCAAAAGAGGGGGTAAAAAATAAGGCAGTTAAACCAAAAAAGTGCAAGAGATTTGGATAAGAAGTAAAAAAAAATTCGTAACAACCAAACTGGACGTTCAACAAATTCACTGCTTATTATTCAGTTCACTTGTGGGTTGTAACAAATAAAACTTTAGAGCTATGAAAAAGACCTGTTTATTACTCTGTCTATTGTGTATATTCAAATTTCAAACACTTACTTGCCAGAATTTCTGAATATTTTACTTTATGTCGAGGCTAACTCTGTATGAATGTGTTGTAAATGTTTGTATTCAGCAGTAATGTTTAATTCGAAACTGGACTATTATATGTAACCTTTTGAGGGTGAAACTCAAACTTGACCAGATGATGAAGGACTTTATTTTCACGTTTGCCAGTCTTTACAGCACTTTCCAAGACCAGCATGGGACCGGAGAAATGAGCAGAATAACCAAGCCCTTTCCCCGTCCGAAAGCTGCAACAACAAAAAATTGTACCAAACATTATTAAAAAAGAACTCTCTCTTAAGGTACAGAAAAATGGGTAACAAAAAATGTGCAACTTGTTTTGCAACATTTGATAGCGATGTTGCGCATTTTACCACCCACGTTCAAACCTGTTAACAACCTGATTTGTTGCAAGACAGGTTTGATGTGGGTGGTAAAATGCGCAACATCACTATTCAACTCATTTTGCTGCAATGTTGCAAAACAAGTTGCACATTTTTTGTTGCCCATTTTTCCATACCTTTAGTAACAGTTTATACTAGTTTCTTTTAAGAAAATACAAAGTCAAGTTTTCCACTCATCAGAGAGTCCTGTATTGAGTCATTGAAGCAAGTTTAGATTTCTATTCTTTACTATTAGCCAGTGGTTGACTTAAGCCTACTATTATTGTACTATAATAATGTACCAATGAAGAGAGAGGGTATAGCTTGTAGACTGGGACCCAAACTGACGGATCAGTCTTGCCTAAATGCTGTTCTCAGACATGACCCTCAGTGATACTATTTCATGGCTCTATGTGATTGAGGCATGCCTACTGCTACTAAGCTTATGATCAACTTACCAATACAAGTGGGGTTTGCACTTTTCTGCATTTGCAAGATGTGACGTGTCAAGACACAGCCATGTTGAAAAGGTAAAACCTGACTGAAGAGGCCATTTGGAAATGGGTGGTAATGTGATGGCCTGCAAAAAAATATTAACTTTACCAAATGAAGCACAAAATAGCAGAGACAACATTAACAAAGAGGCTGGGTGTTTACCATTGGTGAAATTTAAACTGTCCAGCCACAGATTAGGCTGTTACTAAATAGCACTGGCTGATTCAAAACTTTTAGTAACAGAGGGAGAGGGGGGTTAACTCATCCAGTCCCTAATATAAGAGGCCAAGGGAGGCCCAGCCTTGAAAATATTCTTTGGGACCCTCAAGGGCCTCAGCTTGGCCTACAAATAAGGTGGGGGCTAGACTACTACCCTACATGTAGATCTGCCACTGAATAGTATGCATTGCAGTGATGGGTTTAAAGTGAAATCTCTTGTAAAAAAATGCCTATTTCATGTTCAAAATAGCTACTAGTCTGGTCAGCCAGTTCTGACTTTTGGTAGGTAATTAATGCCCTTAGTCAGCAGTATCCTTTCAGCAGTTCTAGAAAAAGCAGTAAGTGTGTGGGAAAATATAATCCTGCGATGGAACATTCTAAAATTCCTCCAGACCAACCTGTGACTTAAACAATGGCCCACACTGTGAGGGTTCAGTACTATAGAGAGCTTGTAATGGCAACAACTCACCCCGCCCTCTTTTCCTGAAAAGCTGAAATAGACATCGGGCCCGTTCTTCTCCAACATCAGTTTTAACACTGTCAACAACTTTACTGTATGACAAGGCTGTAAACAAGGACAAAAATTACTTAGGAATTATTTATAACTTTGCATTCATTTACGAACTTTAATTACACTACCAGTTCCTAAGTAACAACAAAATTGTTATTAATCACAGATAAAAATCATGAAAAATATTTAAAAACACCCATGCAATACTATTAAGATTATGGCAAGTCTGCAACTGAAACACATCAAAGTAATTTAAGAAATACTTTAAAGAAAAATCAGTGAACTTGCAACTTATTTGTCTTGTGTGGTATAGTGAAGATCAACTATAGGGATTAACAATCAGAGGTTCATAAGCTCAAGCTTCAGCAGGATAGCCTGTGACTGCCAGCTAGGCTCTCAGTCAGTGCAGACAAATGAAAAAAGTGGGCAAGCAGCAAAAGAGCAAGCAAGCAAGTGAGAAAACAGCATAGAGAGAGAAAAGGAGAGCTTGAACTATCTTTTTAAAATCTCAGTCTGCCCACCACTCTACCCACTTCCAGAAAAAGTTTCTCATGTCAAAATGGCTAATGTCAAAATGTGCGGTGTGTTTGAGTCTGCATGCGCAAAGCCAAGTGTCTGACATAAGTGTTAATGAAAACTGCCAAAATTGACCCAGAATGAGGTATTGGAAACAATGCTTACAGGCTCAACTTCGCTGACTCACCCCAGCCCCTAAGTGGGTTTCACCCAACTTTACTCAATCTACCTTGCTACCCACTGTAAAGCCAGTCAGACATAAACTTTTTCTGTAAACTCACCCATTTTCCATTCACACCCTTCAAAGTGGCCAACAGTGTCTTGAGTTCTTTAACAGTGATGCTGTAACCAGACAAGATTCCTAAAAGTTCCACAAGTTTGTCTAGAAGAAAGGTGAAGAAAACCATCTTTATCCAGTATCACAGAGATGTCGCTAAGATTTCAAATTGCCAGGTAAATACAACAAGTGGCCGGGGAATGAAACAGCTAGGGCTTTCTTTTGCTTCTATTTTTCTTCTATTCTTCTATGAAAGTATAAGCGGCCATGTTCATAATAGCCAGGGGGAATCCCCGGCCCCGGCTCTTAATGACAGCCCTCTTATCATGATAGACTACTACTACAACTAGAGCTGTCCACTTGTGAGAGTGTATGTTAAGAGAGCTTCCAGTGTCTGGCCCCCACTGATAGCCCTGATTACATGATAAACTGTATTAACTGTGAAAACTAAACAAACAAGTGAGCCTTTCTATTGTTAATATTCATAAAAAATGACTACGGTACATGCACCTGTATGTCCACTGACAAAATCATTATATTGTTTCCTTAAAATAAGTTGTTACATAACTTTACTAAGAATTGCAAGACTCTGCAGGTTTTCCAGAACCTACACCCTTGCACCCTTCCTTGAATCCCCTCCAACATACAAAGATTAATAATAACTTTCCCTGGCCATTTTTCAAAGAATTATTATGCCATACCTTTAGTGGAACATACCCAGCTCGCAGATTTGTCAACCTCAAAATACATATAAGGAGATGACTTTTTGGGAGAACAGTGAAATATTTAACAGTTACATTTCCTTACCAGCAACAACTTCCCTCTCCTGTGTTAGTCGGCATAGTACCCTCTCAATCAAACCAATTTTAGTGGCTGCTTGCAAATTAGGAATGCTCTTTCTTAAAATTGCAATGAGCAATCCTAGAATTTGAACCTGTTTATGAAAAAAAGAACATTTTAAAGAAGACTGGACTCTGGGCTGTCACTAAGATTTCAAGTTGCCTTCTTGGTAAATACAACAAGCAGGCGAAAATCAAAGAGGTATGGGGGAAAAATTGATACCAGTACCCATGCAAAGTACTTTCCAACAAATATATATGTGGAAATACAGGGCTTTTATTAATGGCTGGTGGCCAGGGATTTTCCCTGGCAACTATGAATGTGACCCTAAGCTACTTTAATACCCTAATTGTCTCATTCCCTCTCTATTTGGTGTATTTACCCTTCAATTTGAGATCTCAGTGACAGGTCTGAAATATGTTGTCATGTCGGTTATATACATGTATGTAGGGCTGATTAAAAAAAAGAAAGAGTCAAAGATATTAAGACTGTTTATATACTTAGCTAAAGATGTTCATTATATAGCTTCCTGTTTGGGGGGACAAGAAATTTGTGCAGGACAAGCAATTTGACAGTCATTTGACAGGCGTCAGAAATTCCAAAAGAAAGTTTTTATTGGCTTCACAAGACAATAGCACATCACAAGGGCTTTGAATGTAAAATCAAAATGCAAATGAGCCATGATAAAAATTTTATCAAAACTAAGAGTTCTTTAAGTGTACAAAAAAGGGAAAAGACCAAACTTTGCTGCAGTCCACAGTTGAAAAAAAAGCAGCCTCTACTCCTGATCATCAATACATGGGTGCTTTGCAGAGCTTGATGGAATGATGTTAAAAACACAGTTGTTCATTGTTACTCCTGCCAAAAAGCTTTGGCCTTGACAGAATTCAGCAGGGGGATTTGGACTTGACCTCGTCTGGCTCTCAGCAGAAAACAATGATCTGCAAAAGATTTCTTCGAGAATTGACGTGGCGCCATTATTACTCATCGATCTTTGGCTCAAAGTATCAGACATTATGCTGCTGGCGTGTGAGGGTAGCTGATTCGTACAAACTCAAACTTTGCACATTTTTGTGGCCACTTAGTTGCATCACAAAATTTCCTGGCACACCAGTATCAAGCAGACAAGAAACTGACATTTTACTGATGGAATGATTCATCTTCCTGTTTTGAGCGGCTAAACCAGCAGTTTTTGCTGCTGTGGACATGAATTTCCCGATTTCATTTTTGGCGGGTGTCGAGCACTTGTTCCATGTTGTCTTTGGCACCAGGTTTGGTGGTTAACTGCAAGTAGATAGAATGGCAACTCTGGGCTGTTGGATTTCTGCAGACAGTGGTCCCTAAACAACTTGTTATAAAGAGCAGGTCATTTGTTGGTGCCAGTGGCAAAAGCTTTAAGACAGAATTGATGTGATGAGCACTATTGAGACCTTGTTTTCCTTTCAACGGTCCAAATTAGCACTACAAGGCCAGTCTCTGCATCCACGTCGAGCACTATATCTCCCCAATACAACTTTCTGCTTTCATCTCTAGCTCTGAAGCAAACCACTAGAGGGTGCTGCAATGCGTGCTGGTTGTGATTTCCAAATTAGCTTCCCTCCTTCTTCATCCATCAACTCACAGCCAGCATTCGGGTTGTTTCCACGTCCTTGCTTAACTAAACTCTTTCTCTTGGCGGCCAAAACGCTCCTTATGAGGATGTTAAAAGGAAGTTTTTGCTAAGTAATGTGACGCTGGATGCTCTTTTAAAAAAATGGAGACCAAGTCAGGCTCATAGTCACTGCCATCATTTTTTTTCAGGTCTTTGAAAAAAATGCAGAGGTTCTCGTTAAGATCAGGAAAAGGTATGTTTGTTATACCAAAAGAACCACTCAGTTTTCTTTGGCAATAGGTGTAGAATCTCTGCCAGTCTAGTTTAGTTTTCTTGACTCTGTTTTTCAATTTTTGGCTTTGGATGAAGTTGTCAATTTCTTGGCTAGAATATTCTTCTCCACTATAATTAACTTCTCCATCCGCTTCTTTCTCAAATACATTTAGGTCAAAATTTGGCAGGACGATGTTAACTTCCAGGCCCCGCTTATTCAAACATTGAATAGCACTATCCACCGGATAAATCACTATCCAGTGGATAAGTATTAGGGAAACTAATATTATTGCACTATCCAATGGGTGCCGGTAAATTTATCCAGTGGATAGCGCTATCCAGCCTAGGCCGCGGCTAGGTTGTTAGGGTTAACAGACAGTTTTTGATAGTTTTCTACCCTTTTTTTGCGGATAACGATTTAGAGAGCAAAATGAACAACTGCATTTATTTTGGTCTGTACAGTAAGTTATGGACTGCAAATTGACCAATCGCAGGGTGAAAACAGGCTTAGCCATATAATAAAAGGATTCAATGTCACTGCTGCATTGAAAATAACTAAATGCCTGGTTTAAGGTATTCTGCCCAAATATTGCTACCTATAGAATCATGACAGTCTTTGTGTCCCTATATTTTGGTCATGCCTGTTTATGTACAGAATCAATTTGCCTTTTTAAAAAAATAAACAAAAATATTTTAGCTCCATAATTTCTAAGGCACTCTGCATGTACTATCCTTAGGTTGTTTTCCTAAAAAAGGAAAAAACTGCAACTTTAGCTAAGAACTTTGAAAGTGCCTTAAGCAGGTCTTACCCATTAAATCCTCCGTCTGCAAATCAAGGCCTATTTTTTGTTTAATTTATCAACTGCATTCAAACCTTAACATCTAACAAAAGTTAATTTCTTTAACAAAGAAACCCTTTAGTCTCTAATATTTTTACCTTTCCATAACAATTCAAGACTGTCATAAGTAAGGGCTTTTATAATAATGGGTTGGCATTTTCACACACACTCTTCATTTTTAATTACACTTTAAGGCAACAAAATTTTTTTTGCAAACCATACTTTTAAAAAAAAAAATAAACATTATTCTTTTACTTATTCATAGTTTGATTTTGACTTTTGATATCTCAATTTACATGCATGCAATGTCTGATATGGTCTAACCAGGCACATTTTAATTTTAAGTATAAAGATGATCTATTTGTTTATTTATTATTATTTCTATTCTGCACATTCTATAAAAATAATCATATGCAAGATAAAGTAAGATTTGTGAAAATACAAATAGACACCTTTTTACCTAGAATGATAAATAAATTAAATCTAAAATTTCTCAAGAAAAGTCAATGATATTGTTAATAACACCTGCAGTGTCTACTTCCAGTAATATTAAGCTTACAGAACAATAAACATTAAGCTCAGATTACAGTGCGCTATCCTGTGGACTCCACGAGAGAAAGATATTTCTTACTGAGTCTTGTACCCTTGACAATGAAAGTTACCCATCAAAAACTATCACTATCAGCTAATCCGATGACTTGAAAATCGTGTGAAATAGTCATAGAAAGACTGGATTTTGTTAAAAGACCACTGATGCCAATATAACTATAGATCTGTACGGTTGGATCTTTTAATAATGAAATCCTAAAGTGCGAAATAATAAACATACAGCTTTGCTCGTAAGAGCTTTCAAGAGGTACTGTAAGTTTGTTATTTTTTGGGTGGGAAAATCTGGGTTTTTTGCAAGATGGCTCAGTGAAAGATACATCAGAGTTTTGGAAAAATCACGCACCTTTAACGAGACATTGCAGTGGCCTAACAGCTCCAATAATATGACAAGATCCGATGAGTCTTTGATGGTGAACCGCGCTTCCAGATCAAAAACTCCACCAACGAGCTGTTGTAACACAAAGGTTAAAAATAATATTTTGTAGGAAATAGAAAATGACATGTAATCAACATGATTCGCGCGCGCACCCAATCCGGAAATGTATTTCCTCCTTCCCTAAACTTTATAATCCAATATCACCTCAAGTTCGACGAATTAAATGAACCAAAAAAATTACCTTGCAATTGAAAATAGAACGCATATAATGCTGATCTTGTAAAATAAAGAGAATATTTAGGGAACAAATTTAAAAAAATAATGTCCTACCGAGTCAAACACGGTATCTACCACTTTTTTGTAATCGGTTTCGCCTTCGGCTTGTGCCTCACTGGCCAGTTGTATTAATTGTGCGAGTTTTGCTCTCGCTGCGGTGCCCACGACACTGATGGATCTTTCCCTATCATGATTCTTCCTGTCTCCGCTTCCATTGTTCTTTTTCTCAGGTAAGACTTGTTCGAATTGAGAGCTGCTAATTGCAGGTGAGTCCGCCATGTTGGTTCATGTTGAATGGAAGTGCGCATGTTCGAAGTTTTCACAGGTACACCACTTCACTATGAAAACTACAGTGTCGATAGAGTGATAAATTAAACAAAACAGATAACAATAAAAACGAAAACCCTGCATCATGAAAACTGAATAATTGACATTTTATCCTGATGGATCTCATGTTTTCTACCAACTGAAGAGTAAGAGTAAATAAAATGATATTGCTATCCCCAATCTCTCCTAACAAAACAAAATGAGAAACATGAATTCATGAATTAAAAATATCTCCTTCAAGTCAAGTCGTGGCGTTCTTCAGATCTGTGATAATTTCATATGATAAAAACAAACTTTATTTACAACCCCATCCCACCCTCACAAAGCAGAGTGAGTTTGTTGATTGAGTTTGGTTTTCCTGTGTTAAGCCTCGTTTTGGTTCAGTCAGCTGATCTCAGCGTCTTGTGTTGCCAAGTGTACGGGAACAGTCGGAAAGCGTGGTCTAGTGTATTTGCAGCGTTTTGGTGCCATATTTTGCCCGGTTTTTACCGTAAATGGGATTTTTAGTCCCTTAAACTCTTCTCTGAATATCATTTATTGTTTTGATAAAAATCTGACTTTTTTCTGAGATGCCAGCGCCACGATCTAAGGTAAATAATTTAGCACGGTAATTAGTTGTAAGTTTCAAAATGATGTTTACATCTCTGAATTCTTTATACGAGTAATCGAATGATCCGCTTAGACCTTAAACACTAAAATGATGTATTTTTGTTTTAAAGAGTTCAAAGAGTTCTTTAGTTAACATTTGTAGCATCTTACTGATGTTCGTGATGACTTTCTAGGGTTGTCAGACTACGCATTCTTTTACATTGTTTACAATAAACTTTTAACCAATATTGCCGGTATTTTGCGCTTTTATTGAAAACAGCCTTTAAATCTTTCAGGTGAGATATTCGCGTTATTGCTAATTCAAAATCATAAATTAATCTGTATCGCCATTGTTATGTCTAGTATACAGTAAACAGATATCTTCCATGGGTCCAACTGCATGAGCATGGATTGTCCCGGCAGATCTCGAGAATGTTGTTGTTATCAACAATTATAGTAGTTTTTAATAATTTACCAGATGTGTATTTTGCTTGGCTTATAGTTTCTTACCCTGAAAAATAAATGATATCATGAAATTTAGTTTGATCAGTAATTAGGTCCAAGGTTGACATAAATTTGTACAAAAAAATACAAACTAAAGAATCATAAATTATTGATATTTTTATTATTTATTAATCCCTACGGTCACAGCTGAGATCTGGATTAATGACTCTTGGGGATGGAATACATGTACTTCAGTTCTTACTTTGTGTACTGCTTGATCCTCCTTTTTTCTTTGTATTGTCACAAACTCTTTTCACATAGCGATACGAATCAGAGTATTCTACCCATTACAAAAAATTTGATGCAAGACGTCCATACACTGTAAAAGGAGAAGTTACAAGATCGCTGAGCTACAGCGACAGTAATGGCTCAACACCAAGGGCTGGGCTACAATCAAGTAAGCTTGGCACCATTCATGAACCCCCACTGCAAAGAAAGAGAATTGTCCCTTATGAGAAGAACCACAACATCTTCCCAACTTTTACTGTAAAGGAACAACCAGACAGGGAGTGGCTCAGAAGTGACAGGGAATCTTATAGATCTCGCACACCTCCTGGCAGAAGGCACAGAGAGGTAAAATAAAATTCTGCTCTCAATACTATAATACCTGTACATGTCAGTTAAAGAAATGAGTTGTTAATTTTATGACTTGCTAGCTGGAAAAAGTTTTGTATATCTGATTTATATGTGGATAGGTTAAGCTAGACTATCACTGAGATTTCAAGTTGCTTTAGGTATATAATAGTTGTTTAAAGGTTGGATAGTGCTATTCAATGGCTAAACCACTATTCAATCAATAAGTAATCTAAAGGAAACCAATCACATTATCTGCTGGTGGATAGTGATTTATCCAGTACAACCTAGACACTTATCTCTGAGCTGTACTGTAGATAACAATTATTATTCACTGAAGTGGAGGTGGCTAGTGGTGGGTACTAACAATTATTCCTCGAGCCTGAATGGGCTCTGAGTCAAAAGCCCATGAGGCCAATTGACTCAGAGACCATGAGTACGAGAGGAGTAAATTAGTAAAATCCAACTATAGCTAGTTGGTCCAAAATATCAAGACGACAGCCGCCATTGTTTTGGTTTTCAAAGCCGGCGCTTCTCACTACTTGTGGACTATAACATATAGCCTAGTAGCAGAGCTCTCATGCGCGAAGGGCGCCAGCATAGCACCATGGGTAAGGAAATGAAGTAATCTACCTATCCGAGAAAATTTTGTAATCACGTCACCGTATACCGACTGCCTATCCGAGAGACTGTCCGTCCACACCACAGGTATACCAATGAAAAATAACTCAATCAACAGGTATGGCAACCCAAATGCAACTCGAGGTTATTTTGGTGGGAAATCGCACAGCCAGCGGCGTCTTGTAAAGCAGAGACAACAAAAGAGTCAATAAAGACGAAAACGGAAAGTGGAAATTGTTTCTGTATCCATGTTGTCTAAAGTATTAAGCTTAGATAAATTGTCATATCCACAAATTTGGAATATAGAGCAAGAAAAAGACAGAGAAAAAGAGAAAGTGGGCGGCAGGCCAGCGAAGCTCAACGAGAAAAGGGGCGACAGGGATTTAGAGCAAGAGATAAAAAACAAAGGAGATATTTTTTAGTTGGAAGAACGACAAGAAGTTTCTGGAAGTTTCACGTTGTAGTTATGCAAAACAATGGCAAAGAAATGTACAAAAAAAGTGTGCTGCATGTGCAAAGTTGCTTTTGCTAATTAGACCTATTGTTGTTTTTCACTGTTTTCCGGCATTGCATGCTTTCGCTGCTTAGTATCACACAATTTTATATTTTGTTTGAACAAACTGTAAATATTATCAAGAGCTTCGCTTTTAGCCCTGGCTAAATCTATATATTAGTAGCTCAACCAATCAGAGTGCAGCATTGATAATAGGCCACCAGTTGGATTTTACTAAAGATATATATCCACCACTAGCCACAATGAGGTGAATATAATTATTATTGTTTTAATTAGTATATACTAAAACAGCCGAAGGTTTTCTTGCAAACAAATAAAATGTTTGAAGGCATTTGTGTAGCCCTTGAAGGGACATTTCTTTTGTATTTGAATCAGTCTGTTTTAGGTGATCATGTCAGCTGAATGAAGTAACGCAAGACTTAATTTGCATTATTGTAAACAACAAACTTTTTTCGGTGGTTTCATTGATAAACTCAGATTAAAAAGACAAAGCTTTACCTGTAAATACTTCCAAACCAAATTTTGTCGCCTTGTTCATGTTGTCAGACTTCTTCGCTTGTTTGTGAAATTTCTTTATTTGTTACAGTAGCAAGCCGGAAAGCCATTTTGCTCATAACTTACACCAGTTTGGTGACGCTCAGAGGTAAACAGCACTGGATATCCCATGTTTGAGTGGCCAATCAGATTGTGCGAAAAACAGTACTATCCACCGTTTTAGTTAATATTATAGTAAATGGTGTTTTCCTTCCCTTTGAACAACTGGGGCCTGATGGTTGAAGTGTTGTAAATTTAGGAGAAGACCATAAAGGAAGAAAGGGGCACCAGAGCAATTGACAGAAGTGAAACGCCAATCCTCGCAGCAGAGAGAAAAATCTTCAAGGAGCCACGTGCGGATATTCACCGGACAGTTTATGTACCAGACAGAATTAAGAGAAAGAGTACATACAAAGGTGATTACGTGGACTACAAGAAACAATCTAAAGCTCCAACTGGCACAAGACAAAACAGCAAGCAGAAACAACGCCAACAAAGTCCAAAGAAAGTAGTTGGTGGAAAGAAAGAAGGTAAGAAGATGGAAGAAAAATTGAACAATATGTCTGAATGTTTTGTTTGCAAATCCTTTAGTTTTGAATTAGGGCTGGAAGAGATGAAGGGTTTAAGTGGAAAGTATTATATGCTTTTGTGTGGACTTTCTTAAAGTCCGTTAATTTTTTTTGCCTGTTTGGGTGGTCCATTTTTTAAGTTTCTGTCAAAAATGGTATATTAAGAAGAGTAAGGCCAACAATCAGACCAGTCAGGTCAAAGCCTCAATCTCTTATAGAAACTTTGTTTACTATCGTCCCCTCTGCCCATTCCTGGGACTTAGCCTTTGCTGTAAATTAAAGTTAAATTCAGGTTAATTTTGTCTGCTGGCTTTTTTAAAAATAGTCTAGAATTATGGCAAGGAGACAAAGGAAATTGAGAGTATTATTAACCAGGATTAAAAGAAATTAACCTGGACTAAATAGCCAACATTTTGCAACCCCACCACTACTGGTTTCCCTTGTGAGGTGATTTTTGACAAACAAAGAATTCTGTACTAATGTCATGTCACTACTAAGATCTGGAAAGTGCTTCTGATTGGTTGAAGCAAATTTCCCAAGTGGCACAAACAATCAGAAGCCCTAACCCAGATCTGGGTAGTAATATATATCATCACTCTTGAAGAAATTCATTGGGTTAGTATGTTCAAATATCTATTCAAATGTTCTTAAAGCAGAGGCCCGAAAGAAAAATCCTAATGATGCTGACAGTTTGGATAACTGACAGCCATCTTTATCAAAACTAAAACGTCACAGGTGTCAGTAGCCCTAAATAGGCTTCAGAACACTCCTACCATCAACAGAGATAAGGGAGCATACTAGCGATCTCCTATATGGACCCATGTGATTTCCGCCCCCAACCAGGGGGGAGGGGCAGCCTCGACAGAGTGACTTTGCACATTTGTCACCATTAGCACCTTCAGAAGCCTATTTAGGGGTACTGAAACCTGTGATGTTTTAGTTTTGATAACGATGGCTGTCAGTCATCAAAACTGGGCAGCATCAAGACATTAGGATTTTTCTTTCAGGGTATGCTTTAAGAACATTTTAATGGATAAATTCATCATCAGAATGAAATTTATGTGCTTGTTCCTTGTGAAATGTGGGCTGTTTTCATCAGGCTAGTCTTGACCTTGACATGCAGCTAAGGCCTTTAGAAATATAGAAATATATATACACTGTATTTCTAAACACCAGTACTAACACCAGTCTTGTTTACATTCTACTGCACTAGGCACCAGCCCAGACCGCCTTCCTCCAGCTGGCATTCGCAGAGCAACAAGCATTGGTGATACTCGGCTCCTGAAACCTTCTGATGATTCCCAGTACATGAGATCTCCAGAACGTGAACAAAAGTAAATTTTTTTGGTATCCCTAGTGACTCATGAGTCAATTTTGTGCCCTGCATATTTCAGTGCCTACATGGGTAACAAATTAATACTGACCAGATTTAAGCAAAAGTGCTATCCAAAGTATTTTCCATTTTCAAGGATAAACTGGTCAGAATGAAGTATGTTCACAGCAATGCTGCTAAATCTCATTCAAACCAGTAAGAGCTACAAAACTCTTTGACTTTTCTGCCAAAAATACCTTGACATTCAGTTATCTTGGAAAGTTGACATTACTCAAAAGCAGACTGCAAGGTTCGTCAATTGAGTATGGCTGGACTAATGGTATAGATTTTTTTCCACGTATTCCAGCTGGAATCTGGATTAAAAAAGAATATAACTGAGGCTTTTATCTGTTTGAGAAACTTTCACCAGAGGATGAACTGTACCATACTTGAGATTTCAACCAAAATTCTCCGTCTTTTCGTTCCAAAATTAAACGCTCTAGTCGTCCCTCCCAAGTTAAACCGTCCCCTTTTTCTTATAACCCTGAATCCGAGGAAAAGAGATGAAGGGGTTATACTGACTTCGCCTTGAGATTCAAACTTGCAAAGAAAATGGCTTTTTGTGGTTAATCTACGATAGGAGCATATTATGAAAGCCATTTTTATGACGTTGAAGTTACAGAATATAGTGTTACAAGGCAAATAATTATGTACCTTTATTTTGTACTGTCATTTTATATTTTTACTGTTTGACTGTTTTAATTTTCTTTTCATTTTTCCAGGGTTTTTGACTCGGAGTATAGTAGCCGCTACACCCAGCCAACAAAATTCAAATACGTTGATGGTTTATGGATAGAAACTCCCGTTAATACTGGTGTAACTTACAACGTAAAGGTTAGCATGGAAGAAATGACAAAAACTGACTACACAGTGCAACAATATACTAATACACACATGCTCCCTGTTACCAGAAAAAGAATTAAAGAAGTGAAAAAAAAAAAAACAAAATGATGGAGAAAACGACAATAAAAATAATACAGTGAAAATATTACCTAAAGTAAAATATATATTATAATGATGATGCAAAAATAACTGAAGACGTGGCAAAGAAATAAATATATTAGAAAGCAAAAAAGATAAGAATACAATATCCACGCCAATTTATTGACCAATATTTATATTCGTACGTATTCAGCCAATAAAATCGCTTGTTTTCTGCAACATTTTCAACCTTGTTAGTATAATTCTTCTTATTTGTCAAACTATCTTTCTAACTAGAAACTCGTATAGCTTTAAATAATAAACTTTTAGTTTCGAATTATTATTATCGTTATTATTATCTTTTATTCTTATTTATTTATTTATTTATTTATTTATTTTTATTGTTACTTTTATTTTATTAGGACAAGAAGAAAACGCCGGATTGGTTTACTCAGGTATGTTGCATTATTTTTCCTGATTTTATTACGTCTTAATCATTGCAGTTTTTTATAACTTTTCCTATAATGTAAACTTCCTATTTTTTTAATACACGACTCAATTTTAAAGAACATTGCTCGCGCGTATCTCGCTCTCGTACAGCTGATCAGTCATATGATATGTTTTTTTTTTGTCTTGAAGGTGGTGGAACGACGTAATCAAGCCTATGGCTATTCCGAGCATGCACGAGGAACACACTTCTCTCGCGAGAATCTCGATGCGATCAACAGGGAACAAGCGGAACGTGCGAGTTCTCGATCCGAGTCACATAGATCCTCGTCTCCAGCTGAAGAAAGAAAGAGAGACCGAGATTTCATGCCACGACCCCGACCAAGGAGCGCTTCGCCACCGCGAAGACGCGAGGCATGGGCGGAGGAGCGTGAGCACTTACCGAGACGGTCCAACGACAGACGAATGAGTTTGGGAACAGACGCGACTTCTGATGACGACGAAATGGTTCTCGAGCGAGGCCGATCCCCAACTCCGGAGCTTCGGAATACGAGGAGCTCCCGACGACACCACCTCGATATAACAACGAACATCTTGAATGACAGCTTTGAAAAGTCGCTGTCGTTTTCCAAGAAGAAGAAACCTTCGCAAGGGGTTCGAAATGGATCTACCACTCCACTAAAGGAAGAAAGAGATATGAGACCAGTAAGTCCTGCCTCCAGTGTTGGTTTAGGAGATGACGCAAGATCGTATACACCTCCGCGTAAGGTTGAACGACCCCCTCCGGACGCCTCTGGTAACGGTTCAGTTGTTAGCGCAGGGGGAGGTGTAGGGGAAAGAGATGATGACGTCCTCTCCGTGTCCGCCATGTCCAGTCGAGCTTCCACGGCGTCTGAAACCCTTGAACGAGCAAGAAAACGGCGAGATGAGTTTTGGAAAAAAGAAAACACATCAAGATAGAACTTTCAGGCCCGAGTTTTTAATTGACCAAACGAAAAACAAAAACACCGAGATGAAAGAGTGTAGTTTTGAAAATGATTGACCTTTTTTGGTACGAGGTTCGATTCAGACTTGATACAGGGTGCCTTTGTTCAGATAATTGCTCTAACGAGTGTAAGTCAAAAGCGTATGTGAATTCCAAAAACAAACCTTACACGTCCTACGGGCGTGTCAAGGCTCGCGCGCTTCGACCGGCGAAAATCCACGCAGGCGCCTTGAAAGACCAAGGTTGAGAGGGCAAAAACGACTGTTTTGCAGTCTTTTAGTGTCAAGGATTAAGTTGCTTTAGATTCAACCTTGGTCGTAAGGTGACGTTTGACGTTCAGACGCCAATGAACCTCTGGCGTTCAATATCAACGACATACATCTGACGTTTTTTCGCAACTGACCTCAGAGTGTTAAGTCTGAATGGCCCTGTTGTAGATTCCTAGATTAAAGCATTTACTGAGTCAACTAGATGCAGCGCAAGTCGTAACGGCGCTGACACGATATCATCTATGATATGGTTTAACTTAACAAAGTGGCGCATAGCCACAAGTCACAAGCCATTTATCTTACTTTGGCCTTAGTGAACAAAGAGTTTATCAAGTTGATTTAGTCTCCATTCTTGTCACACATGTCATTTTGATCTACAGGTGAAAAAAAAAAGTGTAACCTCCGTTGAACTCGCGAGAAAAAATAAAGAAGTGAGTAGAGCTTGCACATAAATAAAAAATTACAACACTAAAACTTTAAGGGGAAAAAACCTTTACAGCATGTTTTAACATTGTACTTAAGAACGTGTATAAACTTGTAAATAAGAACTTGTATTCAAGAAACGTTTAATAGCGTTCTTGGCAAGGTTTTCAAAGTTTTACGTTTTACCTCTTGTTTTAGAAAATGGAATATGGTCAAAATTATGCTTGTGGTTTCACTCAGTATAATCCTGGCCTTTTTCATTGAACTGATTACATTCGACGCACTAATCCCGACCACTGCCGACCAGTTAATAGTTACAGACATCATGTGAAACCCCGTTTAACTGTGACGTAACTGTGGCTAAAACTCTCTAATGGGCATTACACTAGATATTTTAAAGTGTTAAAGACTCGTCAACTTTTTTAAAAATGTGATAAGTAACTAACAACATATATCAAGCTTTTTGACCCGGCTATAAGTTCCGCGAAAACGAACTCTCTCGATAAACACATCATAGGCCCATTCTCGTAAGTGGTCGCTTAGAGGACTTTGACTGTATTTAAATTAAGTTATATCACTTTTTAGAACGATTGTTCCCTCATCGTCCGCCTAAAGTTGGATTAAAAAACACCAATGAGTTGTCTCCATTACTGATTAGTTTTTAACGTAAAGTGGATTAAACCAGTGGATGATTTTGCATTAAAAAACCCGTCTTGTTTTAACTGACTTTTAAGAAAAATGCTACCAAAGGCACTGAATTGATAAAAGAAATGTGAAAGTGTTGGTTTGTCCTTTTATCTTTTAATTGGAACGGCTGACAAATATAATTTGGAGTATAAGTGCCAATAGTGATGATAGCGGAGGAGTAAACAAAAGTATTAGCACTTTAAAACGATTTGTAAAGAATATTCTCATGAGAGCGTGGAACTGCAAACAAGCCACTAATCCCCTTGCCTAATTGAATATCGATTTCATGCTGTAAACACTTAATTCGTAGTAAGCACAGAGCAGAGGAGATATATTTGAAACAAGCGCGAAATACACAAACCATTGCTTGTTTAAAAACTGTAAAAAACGAAACGAGAAGTGGAAATGAAACTTTCCTATTGTAGTTTACCGCGTCTTTATCAAGAAAGAACAGGGCGCAAAGAGACTTCTGGGAAAAAGGAACCTTCCAGAAATATTGCAGGTTTGTAGAAGACAAATAGTTATTTGCAGCTAGTTTCGCAATCAGTTAGTGAATTCAACTATGTGATCCATGGATTTAAATGACAAGTCCATCGACTGCGGCTGAAAACGAAGAGCGATTGAGCCGACTGCGGACAATAGTACGCAAACTACATTGTACAGTATACTATTATGAGCTGTTCAGCTACCAGTTAGTAAATCGGCGACCTTACAAGACCACGTTTATTTATAAACCTCCATTAGTCATGAGCCATCCTCGGTTCTCATGCGCCCTAGATAAGGTGTTTTCCAGCCAGGACTCTTGGATGGATACATGCCGCATAGGGTGCAACCTAGCTTGAACTCAAGTGGTATTTCCATCCCTCGTTTTCGTTCATTTTTGTGTGCAGCAACCTTCGAGTTTGACTGAAGCGATCTTTACTGTACATAGTAACACGCCGAAAAGATTTGCTTTAGACTTCCTTATGTCAACCACACTAGCCTGCGCAAGAGGTGTTATCAGTTTTCGTGTTTTTCAAGTGAATTAAGGCAAGTGCGATCGCGCGTTTCTTGCGCTCCACGTCCACTTCGCGCTTGCCTTCGCGTCGCCTGTTCTGCAGGCTGCAACCATGCAAACAGGATCCTCTCGACGATGTTATCATGAAAGCCGATCGCCAGATAAAACCGTCACAATGCATTACAGACATGAAGAAGTTATTCCCGAAACTACTGTTTTCTTTACAGTATCTTTAAGTACTTTTGATGTAATTTATCACTCACGATGCTGTGGCATAGAAGGTCGTTGACCGAAACGTTGCATAAGTGATTGTGGGTTCCACTGGTCGAAATTTATAGCCAGCGGGTTAATTGGAGGTACTTCCGTTCACTATTTTTTCTTTTTAATCAGGTATGGGGTGTTTTCGCCTGGCCTAAAAATAAAAACCGGTAAATGCTTCTGAAAAGGGTATGTTTTTCGGAGCAAGAGCCATAATCCGGATCATGGCTCCTGTTTCGGAGTCCTGACTCTTAAACAGGGAATGCTATTTGACCATTTATAGTGTGTTTTCAGCAAAGAGTCTTTCTGGACCGGAAGCCTTGAACAGGGTGTAAGCGTTGGCGGTGAGGGGATGATCTTCATGTTGGCTACAAGCATTTTTTCTTTTAATGATACGTATTCTGTATAAAGAGTTTATTCTGTTTGCTAAATAAAATGGGTCAAGGTCATGAAAAGATAAGGCCAATCTTCTTAAACAGTGTATGCAAATGAATGGCGCTTGCCTTTTTTGAAGCCCTCGGGAGCACACCACTACCAAAACTTCGCTTAAAGACTACCCCCACCCTCACCCCAAACAATTTCGTCCACGCAGGGGTGGTGAAACCTCTCGCCATTCTTTCTATAGCCCTGCACCCCCAGAAACAGCTGCATAAGTCGATTATCAGTACAATTGACGTCAAACATCCTCCATTTATGATCAACGCTAGCTGGTAACGGAGAATTAGTCGAGGGGTTAGGCCAATCCGAAAAATAAAAGAAATATTTTCATCGAGTAATTATTCTGAGTAGCAGCTAAATATTCTGTAATTCAAAACTCTTTTCCAGCTGTATGTAAAGTCGAATTACCTTCAATACTACCCAATTCTTTGAGGGACAATCATGAAGCAAAAAGCAAAACGAGAGACTTCATTCAAGGTAGGGTATTGAAATTTTCTCGTAATTCCATTGGATGTACCATTTCAGCCTATTCATGGTCATCTCTAAAGCTATCTTATACATAATTATATAGGCGACAAAATGGGCACTACATTGCCGAAAGTGCAGTCTCCGCCAGTTGCTCGCATGACTACCACTTTTAGAGAGAGTTATCGGGGTATGTACGGTCCTCCTGCACCAAGTACGAAGTAAGTATGTGTAAACAAACTGACTCTGTTAGTATGTATCAACTGCTTACAGGCCGTTGGTCTAAATTTAAGGCCAATTTTTTTTCTTTTTTTGGCGAAGTCGACGTAAAAGAACGCAAAAAGAACGTGCGGGCGGTCAATATGAGAACCCTATTGACCGGACAAGTTTGGTCAATAAAGGATTTCTTAATATATGACCGAAAAGAAAACTTTTTCTTGAGCTCCGGTAGCCAATCAGAACGCAGGATTCAGATCATCTTGTCCTCTCGCCGATTCAGCCACGTAATAAGTCAGGTTATAGAGCGTTTTCAGTCACGTGGCCAGCAGCCATGGAAGGAGAAATCTAATGAGACAAATTAAAAGAAAGCCTGAGTTCAATACTCAATGGACTGGTTTGGGACACCAATATACTAATATTGCTAAAGTAAATAAAATGCCATGCCAATAGTGAGAACGGCCAAAATAAAAACTAATTGACAGAAAGCATTAAATTTTTTCTTCAATCTTTTTGTAGACGTATAGAGGCAATGCCTGCTCCTCACAAAGTGGGATCTTCCTCTTACAGTATGGATTTTGGGCCCAAGCCATTGAGGCAGCGCACGGCACCAAAAGTTCGTCAAGGAAATATCCTAAACTCGTATCCCGGGAACGTTTTATACCCATATACATTACCAGAGCAGGTAGGTGATAGATTGAGACTACAATATGTTCGTCCCCAGTTGTCCATTTGGGATAAAGTATGCGTTATTTGTACAGATTCATCTTATCCATCTTACCATACATTCATAAATCATCAGACCAGGCTTGAAATACATTACATGTCCCTATACTAGTAGTACCTTCTGGTATGCTCTATAACTTTGACGCTAGAAGCCACAAAACTTGCTAACTGCTGATCGTCCTAACAGACCTTTTTTGAAAGATGCAGGCTAAATTTGTTAAAATTGAGCAATGGCTGAAAATGTAGTGATGTAGTAGTTAAAGGCTGTGGTTCAATTCCAGTAGTTTCTTCGTCTATACCAGGCTCTCAGTGGGACTAGAGTGGTACGGATGTAGCAAAAAAACAAGACAAAACAAGCAAAAATAACGCTACGTTCACATAAAACCGGATAGCTCTTGTGCCGGCACCGGACGGGATTGATTTGTTCACCCAAAAGAACGGTGATTTCGGCGCGATTTCTGTAACGGAGCGTGGCTGCGCTGCGCCGCGCCGATCTCGGAAGTGGAGAGTCACGTATTGGATAGGTTCTGTGCCACACTTAAGTGCAGCGTGAACAGGTATTTGGACCGTAGTGGAAGTAAATAAGTAGGAGCGAGGTCTGAAATGCACTGAAACGGAAGTAAAGATTCAGGGGTTAGGAACAAGTTCGCTGCGATTCAGGCTGGGACTCGGTTCTGTTAATTGTGTCATTGCAGTGGGCGGAGTTGTCTGATGAGCCGCTGCTCTCGTCTACTTCATTATTTCTCCTCAATTCAGAGGTCACGTACTCAAAGAAATCTTATGTCCTCAGAAATAAGACCAGAGGCCTTTAAACCGATGTTCTGACATCCGTTTTATGACCGGTGTAGCCTAGTCTGGGGAGGAGCGTTGCGTAACGATCACTACAAACGGCTGTGTAGCAGACTAGGTGTAGCCAAGCTGCAGCTGAAGATAGTTAGGTTTATAACACCCTACTGCGTCAGTATAATTCTTAATATCGTACTCAGCTTCGTCCAATAATTGCTAATTACTACGTTCGCGACCAAACTTTGTGTTTACTTCATTACAAGAGTGACTTTGTTTAGGAGCCCATGAGCAGGAGCAAGCAGTTTCCATGCGCTCGTGTCACGGCGTTTTCACGGACCAGTTTATTTTTAGAACGGTTTTTGTGCCAATTTTGAATATCTTTTAAATTCCACGAACCAGTTAACAAAACCTACAGACCTAAAAATGATATTTTAGATTTCCTTTTTGATATCTTATACTTTGAGTGCGTTCATAGACATGGTGGAGATTCTATTTTCGCGGGAAAAAGTGTCCTAAAATGTTTCTAAAAATAAACTGGTCCGTAAAAACGCCGGGTTATGGGCTCTTGCTTTGTTACATTTATGACCAGTTATTAGTGCCTTGGGAGAGAGAATTGTAAATATTTATATTGTCTGTCGCTCATATGCTTTGTTAGCTGTGAACTTGCTATTCTTGACATTTTGCCCTTTGTTTGAAGGTAATTACTATATGGAAACCGTTTCCAGTGGAGAAGTCAGACAGTGTTCAAACAGATGAAATATTATCCCGTCTTGTTAGCAAGATGTACCGCACTTCATACCAGTTGGATTATACAAAGTCAGGAACTCCTGTCATTCCAGACTAACAACCCACTCTCCCGTGAAGTAAATAATTACCCTGTATACACCAATACAAAGGATAATAATTGACAAGCTAGATCCTCGCATTGCTCCTCTATCCACTTCTTTCGCATTACCAATTACCCCCACCCCCCCCCCAAAAAAAAAGTAAATAAAATTTGAAAACCACTGTTTCCAACTTTCTCCTAAGTATTACAATGGTCGGTAGAAAAGGAAAACAACGCTTATGCAAAATTGTTAGGGAGTAGTGAGAGAGGGGGGATGAACAAGTGGGTTATGGGCAATGCGAGAGTGGCGATTCCCTTTCCCTATTAACCGGCATTGGTGACCGCGTACGTTTCCGAGACGAAACGCTCCGCCCACTTGATTCCAAACATTTTTGCCGCCGAGGACCGAGTTAACGTCGAAACTAATCGGAATAGGAAGTCGAGTGCCAAACCAATAGACAGAGTTTTGGAAAGTAACTTTTCTTAGCTAGAGTTTACTGAGTAAGCTACGTTGGTGTGACTGTGTTGTAAGAAGTTATTGGAGAGCTACACTTCAAGGACTATGACAACTACGAGGATAAAATTTAACTTAAAGCGACCTTGTTTGGTTATGTTTATATTTTTGTCTTTAATTTAACCCTGTGGAACAATGCATATCTTCCTTCCTGGACCAATAAAGCTTTCCGTTTAAGTTAATAAATTGGTAAGCAACAACGTCAGAAAAGATAGATCTTTCCGGCGATACCTAGTTTTGGATACTCTGCCCAATCCTGACAGAGTTACACTCCCAAAAAAGGTAACACTTTGGGGAAAAAATCCACTGCCAATTTCGCTGTTTACGTACTACTCTTGAAACTTAAAATTGTCCCTTTCCTAAAAAGTTAGCCAGCCGCAATTCTGATGCAAAAGAAAGACGATAAAGTGGGCAACAAAACCGCCAATAAAGAAGAAAAAAAGAAAGGAAAAAAAAAGAGCGAGAGAGAAAGATCAAAATAGATTCGCAATTCTAAATTTTGGCTTTTGCGAATGCGTGAAAACAAAAAAGCTGTTTAATTACGTCAGATTTAGTCGGAAGACATGCACTTTTTCCTGCAAAACTCGTTTTTAGCCATTCTTATGCTAATTAGCCGAACTGTGACCAGTCCAAAGAAGGGGAATTGGTGAAACATGCGGTTTTTTCGCTACGCGCCGGCCGTTATAGAAGGGTTAATAGGGAGCTTAAACAACAACGATGGCGACGGCAACGAAAACGTCACTTAAAAAGTGGATTCCTGCTGCTTCAAACTTTATTAAGCTTATTTCATCTCGTTTACTTCGTCAAATTTTGGCAAACCCTTTTTTGAGTTGAATTCTAGAGGACTGTATGTATCAAAGTTCCGGAAACGAAAAAGAAAGTTGTACATTTCTCTACCGTCGTTGCACGACTACAACGTGAAACTACCAAATTTCACGTTTTGTCGAGGACGGGAAAAAAAGACAACAACTTTCTTTTTCATTTCCTGAACTTTGATGCAGTTCTTTAATATTCAACTTCAAAAAACTTGCCAACATTTGACGAATTAAACGAGGTGGAATAACCGCGATAAAGTTTGAGGCAGGGCAAATTCACTTTTTAAGTGACGTTTTCGTAGCCGTCGCCGTTGCGTAAACTCCCTAATAAAACAGGAGAATTTGGATCTCGTCATTTTATATTAAAAGTTCATCTTGTGATCAGACCTTTCTTTCGGGACAAGGCTAAAAGAAAAAGCTTGAGCAACCCGTTTCCGTTTCTCCTCTCCTCCTCTTACGCTTTTTCGCCTCCACACCCCCATTTGTCCACATAAGAAAGCCTGTATTGTAGAGGCTTGTTAAGGCATGATCTCGATTTTATACATGCAAGTCTTCACTGCTTATCAAGCCAGAATAACATGGCAAAATCGTTTTTTGGTTATTGAATCAATTTTCTGTTGATAGTGTTTGAAGAACATCATTATTTTCATATTTATAAAACTATTCAGAACAGATAACTTTATAGCACACTATCAATTTTATCATTAGTAATTTTATAACAATACTTGAAAACCATAAACTGGTGTCGTCGAGGCGTGAAGTCTTAATTAGTATAGCGCTATTACAAAGACAGACGTTAAGAGAACAAAATCAGCCTGAAGCCCCCAAAAGATGTGTTCTTTTAGGCGGGTTTTTACTGTATCCCTACCCTCTCGTATACTCCAACGAGTAAAATGCCTACCCTTTCATATACCTGAAGCTTGAAAAAGGTACCCCTTTCGGGCGGAACCTTCCCGTACAGGCCATTATAGGGAATACTCCCCCCACCCCGCTTGGGATTGATTGCTCTCAGTTTAAGTACTGATTAATTGGTAATAAATTTGGAATAAGCTTAACAGTCTGGGACTGTTCTGTTATTGCCACTTATGCTCAGGGCAAGACCATGGTTTCTGTTCTCCATGCGAACGGCGAACCTCATCAGCTGCCACACTGGATCTGTTCTGAGTTGCTTTTACAAGGGCAATTCTAGTTGTTCTGTGCCGTGTGAGAACCGTAAATCCCCGTTCTGTCTAGGTGAGCTTTGACCTTACACAAATAGTGAAATCAGACCCGCGTCGAGGATAGAAATTCTAGTACTTGTCACAAATCACCACCTCAAATCCAACTTTCTGGAGGTTCTGAGCTAAAACTTCGAAACTTCACTCTTGCAGTCCTTCCTTTTAGACGTATTAACAATTTCAGCTGGGGTTATTAATTCACTAGGATGAAAGAAAATTAGAGGAACCAAGAACAAAAGAACAGATCGTATAAACCATACAAGAAAACACACTGCAATTTATTACAATACAAAGTTTCAAAGCTTCCTTAATATTGGAACAGCAAATGAAAACACTACAAAAACAACTGTTTTTACTATGTAACTCAGCTCGTCTTATGTTAAATAGTGCGGTCAAACACATCCACGAAAAGTAGAGAGTTTTTTGCCTGCTGGAATGGATAATAGCGACCACAATGTTATTATGTCCATCAGCCTTACGCCCACAAATCAATTAACGACTAGAGAAAGATTTGGCAGTTGAGAGGGCAATCCTATGTTTTCCAGAAAAAAATGATGTACAGCCACTGGATATTGATTAATCCAGTGAATAACGCTGTACACCATTAACCAGGGCCTGGATTTATGTTTGTCAGGATGATTTTAGGTAATTATATACAGCGGTGTCATGAAATCATAGCTCTCTATTACACCACTCTAATTGCGCTAAGTTCCACAAAATATGACGTGCGCAAACAATTTGTATTTTGTAATTCGGTTTAAGCTAAATAAACCATATTTACTTCCTATTTTAGTATGACTGTAAACTGGCCAATGACGACCCAGGTCACGAGAAACTTGTGACTGTAGGGCTTCCTTGTAGTCCTTTATCCCATAACTATTAATTAACGCATTAAAAGGATCTCTGATGGGCCAAATCTGTATGTCAGTTCATTGTTTTAATGTTTTGCTCCCAGGATCTGCTTGCAGCATAACACAGTCAACCCTCTCTAAGACAGACACCTTTAGGACTGACACAACGTGTCCGTCTTAGAGAAATGGTTGTCTTATAGAGAGTCAACTAAAAGGAGTAAAGAAAGGCAGCGACCAACTCTAGGTGTCCATTTTACAAAAGTGTTTGTCATATAAGAGGTGTCCGTTAAGAGAGAGTCGACTGTGCTTGCAGTTAGTATTTTCTAGTAAATAATATAACAAGACTACCAAAGAATTGTGCTCTCCATGCAAAGAAACTCAATGTTTACTAATTTTAACCTGGGTTTCTCTCTCTTACGTTAAAAAGTATTTCCTTGGATAATTTCCTCTTTACTTTTTAAAGCATCCGATCATCAAATTGTTGACAAAACGAATTTGACGGAACTTGCTTTTCAAGTTTCATATCTGAATACATATTTGGCAGTAACCCTGGGTTATGTTAACCCTGATTTGAACAACCAGGTCCTGGGCAAAAATATTCCTTTACTTTGGTTTGTAGAATGTATAAGGAAAATTTGTTAAAATAATTAAAACTTTCCGGAAACATCCAGGAAGTAGCAAATATATTTTTAAAGCATAAAAATAGTCTTAACGTAGAAATTCAACAATATCTCGAAACAGATTTTTTACAACCTTCGCACAGCAGGGAAAGGCACCCAAACTTCAAGTCACGCAGAGCATTTCCAAAGAAAACTTGAATAAGGGCTGAAATTAGATTAAGAGCTGTCGCCATTGTGACGTCACTGTCAAAATTTGGTTTATGTGTAATCCATGTGTTAGTACCTGGTAAGGTATAAGATGTCCAAAGATGTAAGATATGTCTACCAAAACACTGGGTTAAACCATGTTAAGAACTGAAAAATTACTTACAAGAAAGAAGGCGTGAAAAAACCGAAAGGTTTCTTGACATTACAAGCCATCTTCATGTACACGTCTCATATGATTTTCATAGTGCCGATGAAGAAGATCCTCACTTCCCATCTCCTCTAGACAAATCCAACAGCTGTGTTTCCCAGTGATGGCTAATTGAGGGACTACCATACCACTGCATCCAGTCTCGCTCTGGGTCAGTGAGTTGTTTGTCCTAATATCCAGTCTTTCAGTTCCTGCTTGCTTACGCTTACAACGAAAACTTTTAGAAGGACACTCCTTTCTGTGCCGATTACGAGACTTTGCTTTCGTGTGGAGTTCTTCATGTTTCCTAAGATTTCCTTTTTGATTAAAACACTTGCCACACTGTTTACATTCATATGGGTTTTCTCCAGTGTGAATTCTTTCATGAATCCTTAGGTGTCCTGTTCGCCTATAACACTTGCCACAGTGTTTACACTCATATGGCTTCTCTCCCGTGTGCACTCTTTCATGAACCCTTAGGGAACTTGACTGACTGAAACACTTGCCACAATGTTTACATTCATAAGGTCTCTCCCCAGTGTGTAATTTTTCATGACTCCTAAGACCTACTGAGGTGCTAAAACACTTAGCACACTCTTGACATTCATAAGGCTTCTCTCCAGTGTGAACTCTTGCATGAATTTTTAGGTATCCTGCTTGGCCAAAACACTTGCCACACCGTTTGCATTCATAAGGCTTCTCTCTAGTGTGAACTCGTGCATGAATTTTTAGGTATCCTGCTTGGCCAAAACACTTGCCACACCGTTTGCATTCATAAGGCTTCTCTCTGGTGTGAACTCTTTCATGCCTCCTTAGGGTTACCGCTTGGCCAAAACTTTTCCCACACTGTTTACATTCATAAGGCTTCACCCCAGTGTGAACTCTTTCATGATTCCTTAGGTGTCCTATTTGGCCAAAACACATACCACACTGTTTACATTCATATGGCCTCTCCCCAGTGTGAACTCTTGCATGACTCCTTAAGGCTCCTGAATGGCTAAAATACTTGCCACACCGTTTACATTCATAAGGCTTCTCTCCAGTGTGAATCCTTTCATGAGACTTTAGGTCTCCCGATGTGCGACAACACATACCACACTGTTTACATTCATATGGTTTTTCCCCACTGTGAACTCTTTCATGAATTTTTAGGTTTCCTGCTTGGCCAAAACACTTGCCACACTGTTTGCATTCATAAGGCTTCTCTCCAGTGTGAATCCTTTCATGACTCCTTAAGTGTTGCGCTAAGCTAAAACACTTGCCACATTGTTTACATTCATAAGGCTTCTCTCCGGTGTGTACTCTTCCATGTTTCCTTAGGTCTCCTGCACCACGAAAACATTTCCCACACTGTTTACATTCATAAGGCTTCTCCCCACTGTGAACTCTTTTGTGTTTCCTAAGGTATCCTGCTTGGCTAAACCACTTAATGCCACACTGCTTGCACGTTGAGGACATGGAGTGCAACTTCCTTTAATCAATCAATCCTATTGTCATAAAAAATAGCTGTCAAGGCTTATGTTTCTCAAACTCATTAGTAAATGCTTGTTTTTCTAAAGTACAAACATTAACCACAAAGGACTGCAAAGGACTGCAAACAAAAATCCCGAAGAACGTAGGATCTATAAAGACCTGATCAGCAAAAATAATAATGTAGACATATTAAATTCTGCAAGCAGAATACTGCAATGCTGATGGTACTACGTGAAAACTAACTCTGCAAGACATCAACACGACACCGAAAGAACTCAAAACAGAGCAGGATTGTAGCCATAGATGTCTTGCAGAGTTAACGTGAAAGGCACACCAACATTACCACAAACAGGAAATTGTACAAGTTTGTTCAGTTGTTGTGCGGCCAGGTAGACCATATGAATCTGGGAGGAATACTTTAGTACTTTACATCCTGTAGTACTAAGTAGCGTAACATAAGCACTCGAAAAAAAATTGAGCAACCTTTTCCTGTAAATTTAACCAAATGCATCTTTTCATGCACAGCTATGAAGCCCTGCTCTCCACACATTTTAACATACGTTTATCCAAAGTATTATGACGCCGCATAAGAAATGAAACCAATCATCTGTACAGTTTTTTCCATGTTTAATGCTGTCTTGGCCAAGTTGATTATTTTCAGGATATTTATTCTTGAAACCAAGCTGCATTATGTTTCCTTTAACGATTAAAATCTTCAAAGACTGCCGAAATATATTTGACTCATATTATATTATTCTACTCAATAAAACAATACATGTATATATCTAATTATTTTGTCAACTAGCTTCCGCCAATTTTATTCCCTAACACTATTGTTTGTACTTAAGTTACATATCTTTACTACATAAAATATGCTTCAACAACTATGACTCATAAGCAGCAAGTATGTACATCACGTTGTTCACTTAATTCATGATAAAGATAAAGATCTGTTGAACTTTGTAACCAAGAGAATAAAGGTGGGTTACAGGATTAACTTACCTGGTACAGCTTTCAAAAAAAATAAGCTGCCTTTTAAACTTCTAAAACCACTATTCATTTATAGGCCGCATACTCCAGAATTAAAGTCCATATCTAAATTTCAATTACTGTTTCATTGGATGCAACTCATAAATTAAGAAACATGTGCATTGTACCATTTACAATCACCAAATTGGGTCAGAAAGGTCTTGAAGCAGTACCCACTCTAACCTATGCACCCTTAAACAGTTGCATCACTGTTCTCAGTGTTTGAATCATGGAGATATTTCAATGTTATGCTTCTAAACACCTTTTGTATTTACAGATGAAAAAATTGTGAAGAATCAAGATGGCGATCTCAAAGTACCCTTGTTTAACCTTAAGCAAATAGGTCATATTTAGATGCCAAAATCTCGTTGGTTCCTGAGCATCAACTCATAGTACAACCTCATCATCAACCATAGTACAACCTCATTGGCCCCTGCGACAGACATCCGAATGCACAAGCCACGAGGCCACAAAGCTACATATGCTCAAACCACTGACATACAGTGTATGAGCTATTTTGAATAAATGGTAGTTAGCACAAGTTTAGGCTATTTAGGTTCTTAAATAGGTTATTATTTTCTGAAGAAAAAAAATACAGTATAGCAAAGAGTATTTAGTTGTTCAGCTTACTCCTCATAAAAAATCTGCATACTAAATTAGAAGTTTTGTAAAAATGAATAAATTAAGAAGAACTAAAGCATTGATGTCAAGAAGTTTGAGATCCTTCCTCCAAAGAGGACTCTGGCTTAATGTATCTTATTTGCCCAGGGGGACAGATTTTTTCATACATTATTTTTAGAAAATAAGAACATGCTTCAAATTTTAGGCTAACAGGTTCTTATATAGAGGGGGTGATACTGGCAAATTTTACGTGTAGCCTAGGTAACAGGTTCTTAAAATCCAGGGCCCAGTTGTTCAAAGGCCGATTAGGGCTTAACCCGGGATTAAATTTAACCCAGGTTTCTTTTCCTTGTGTTCAAAAGCATTTTCTCGAGTAATTTTCTGTGCTATTTTTAGAGCTTCCAATCATCAACTTGTAGACAAAAAGAATTAAAACTGAAAGGCTTTCTAAGCTTTCATATCTGAATTCAAATATCGCACTAACCCTGGGTTATCTTAACCCAGCTTTGAACAACTCGGCCCAGGTTCTTAGTCACAGGGTTTCACTCTATTCTATTCATACAAATGTCATATCATAGGCAGCAAGTACATGCAGGCAAGTTTCGTATTCCTGGGTAACCTAGGATGAGTGCTTGTTCCCATGTGAAAGCAATGCTAATGCGGGGCAAATTCTGGGCGGAACACAAACAAACATGAGAAAACTCCTGCTCAGATGCTGGAAAACGAAGAAAATCTTAAACATTTTAATGTCTCAGTGGGTTTAAAACTGACTAACAGGCCTAAAAAATCATTGTTTTCATGAACAAAGGGGAGATCAGCTCATCGTCACTGAGAAAAATAACAAGCCTAACCAGAAATTAAACAAAAGAGTGGTTGGTGTGTGAGTGTGAGTTTTATTTCCAGTGATCAATAAAACTTCTTTTAAAGGATACCTTTCACTGACCTGGACATGTATGGATAGGAAGCCTGCAATTAAGTTAAAACACATTCTCAGTTGACATTTTCTAACCAAGTGGATGAAAAATCTTATGCCTTTGAAATAAACCGAACAAGTACATTCAGTGAATAAACATCAAGATGGGCTGAAGCTCTGCATACATTCCTTGTACTGCAATTAAGTTAAATAAGTCTGAAAAAAGATGGCTTAAGGTGGCTTACTACAGTTTTTTTCCCAATAACAATGTGCGTGATGCACACAATAAACAAGCCACGCAAGATCTCTCAAGCAAACAAAACTTATGCCAGCAAGACAAGGAAAACCTGAAGATCAAAAAATATGAAAACCTTCTGTAAAAAATTCCTTGTTATGCTGGGGTTTCTAAGAAGTAATTTTGTAGCAAACTTTTTCAATATTTAGGTTCAGAAAATGTGAGTAAAACTTTTTTATTTTACTGCAGTATCTGTTCTAGTTTATGATTTTTAAAATACAACAGTCACTTTTGCAATGAAAATACTAACATGCACTTGAAACAGATGAGAAAAAAATGTACTTAAAATGATTCGACTTCCAGATGAAGAAACAAAGGAACACAACCAGACTACATGTAGAAAAGGTTTGGTTTTTCAATCTGCTTTACAAGTTATCATCAATAAATCCTAAATGTGTGAAATCTAAAAATTTTGTGTATGTGAAAATAAAGGTTTCTTTAATGCCTCGGTTCTAAGAAGAATAAAGCTAAGCCATATATCGGTCAACACTGCCTCTGACAGAGTATGTGATAAACAAAAGAATTAATTTGGCCTGTTGAAGCAGACACAAAAACAGACGTACATCAGTACCTTTATATCTCCCATGAGACTTCTGACTGGCGAGAATGAGCAATGACTTTGTTCACAAAAAATTGTCGAGAAGTCTTTCTCTGAAGGCGGTTTGCTGCGATGCAGTTTGCACACATTAATACTCAGAGAAACTCTGTAGCGATTTTGTTAACAAATAAATTATCTTTCATGTTCCAAAGCAAAAGTCCCCATGAACAAACAAGTCCTCACTGATAGAGCAAAATATTGTTAACTACCTTAATATGGAGACACAAAGCTCCAGTTGACTTTTAACGTAAGAATAATTCTTTGTTTTCACTGTCACGCAATAAACATGGCACAAAAAAATAAATTGGAAGCTGTGCAGTGGAAGAAGCCAAGAAAATGTAATGTTATAAACGACTAACATAAACAATTTGTCCAAATCTCAGGTCTTTGTGGCCCAAAGTTTCTGAGTTATTTGCCGAAACATTTCATGCACCTTTGTAGAGCCTTGTTATGGAGACACCATATTGGTGGACAGAAACTGTCCACCAATATGGCCGCCGGAAATCAACGAAAACATCTGGAGTTCACTTTTTGTATAAAAGCTCTTCCTTTTCACTCAAGAGCTAGCATACATGTGCATAAACACATCTTTTAATACTTGAAATGGGAAAACTGCTGAAAATCAAGAGAAAAGACTTTTTTCAAATTGCTGTATTTTCGAAATGAAACATGCTTCGGGGCTGGAAACTTGTATAAAGATTTATTTCTATTTATCTTCAACCTAGTGTGAATCAGAATTCGTAAAAACTCGCTTTTTTGACGTTGCAATATGATGACATCACTGTTAAAACCATCAATAGTTGTCTTTCATGCTAAAATTATCCATACCATGCGAAGAAGACAAAAATTAATGCTCTTCGGTTTCACAAGTGAAGCAGTATTATCATCCACAAATCGAGAATGAAGTGAGGTTTAAAAAATCCAATTAAATGTCACCATATTCCCTTTTCAGAACTTTTCAGTGGTGAATGTTCAGTTGTGGTATCCCCCGGCATAGTCATTCGATAATATCAATAATCGATAACATTCGATAACAATCGATAAAAATCGATTAATTTTTTCGAAATTCGATAAAATTCGATAAAAGAGTTCAGTGTGAGTAATCGATAATTATCGATTTTTGAATTAGGGTTATCGATAAATATCGAATTTATTGTACCAATTTTCGACATGGAAACACCAAAAGATATTAAAGAGCTCGCAGAGACACTTATAACAACTTCCCTGTTCGTTCATCTCTTCAACAAACTTTTAGTAATACTCAGCGTTTGTTCTATTTGAAATCCGCTATAGATCCCTAGTTGATTATTCCACTGTTTATTTATTTACTGATGCAACACAATCGCATGCTTGTTGCTCTTTCACCCAGTCTTGAAAGGGAAAGATTTTCGTGATTTTTTGAGTAAAGATGTGAACAAATCATCTAGACGCCCTCGGGCTCGTAATCTTAATGTTACGTAAAAAGCAATAGCTTGTGATAGAGAGCAAAAACCAACGATAATAATATTTATTGTCATCCCATACATGCATTGTTTTTTACATGTAATACTATTTGAACATGAACAAAACTCTAACATTAGAGCGGTTTTCATTTGAGTGTCGAAAAGTAATTGGTTTTGCACTTTCTACACGATGCGATTGGCTTAAAAGATTCGCGCCACCTTTTCATCCAATCAGAAGTAAGACCAAAGCCAATTGTGACGCGCTTGCATGCATTTTCCCGCGCTTTGCGTCAGCCACATGTAATTACTTCGAGTTTTGATTGGTTCAATGTATTGTCTGTGTCCTATGTGATTGGCCAGAGTAATTACTTTGGTTTTGGTTTTACGACACTCAAACGAAAACCACTCTATGCTTCATCGACTTTCAAATACTTCGTTTGAACCAACTAAGTTTCAAGGGGTATCCACGCTGTAACCGACCGTGCAAAGATCGGATAGTCCAAAACACATTTTTAGCTTGACAGATAGTGGCCAGACGAGTTTCTCATCCCAGGGCCGTCTAGGAATATAAAAACCTTTTAATTTTGGCGCGAAAGTTCAGAGTTAATTTATAATTTCACATGTGAAAGTACAAAATTGCCATGGCAACCTTCCGTACGTCTCCAAGATGGCGACGAAGATTAATGTTGTGAATGAAAATGTGACGAATTGTTGATGTCAGGGCAGTGAAAGACGCTTTAGAAAACCTAAACACACGAGAGAGCTCATCAAGAAGGATTCGTTTTGTCCAAATCCTTAAATTTTCCCGAGCCTTTAGCTCGTGCACTTTAGTTTACTTCATACAGCGAAGACGGTCCCCTGGTATAAACGAAAGCTTGCGGTTAAAAGCTCACTATTTTGCCTAAATCCTAACACTTACATTATTCCAAGATGTATATTAAATGTACCGACAATCTTTACTTACCTCTAGTAGTCAGCAGAATTTTGCAATCTCAAGCTAAACAGTCAACACATCAACTAAGGCGAAACAAGCGCTTTCTAAATAATGCTTAGTCTGCCTCGGACAACAATAACCGTGTCCCCAGCTGCTCTGCGGTAGCCTCAGTCTAGTCAAATTGTGGTTCAACAAATAGAGTACTAAAGCGATGACGTCATAAAAATGAAATTTCTGAAATTATGGGATTTGTCAGGATATTCTGAAAGAACAATGTCCAAGAGACCTACTTACCAAAACTGAGCATTTCGGGGCAAATTGTCTATGAGATTTTAGCTGGTTAAACTCAGAAAACTCCATACAAAACCCTTCCAATTTTTTTTGGGTCGACCCAAAAACAATTTAGAAGGGTTTGTATGGAGTTTTCTAAGCATAACTGGGCTACGATCTCCGAGACAATTTGCCCCGAAATGCTCATTTTTGGTAAGTAGGCCTCTTGGACATTGTTCGTTCAGAATATCCTGACAAATCCCATAATTTCAGGAATTTCATTTTTATGACGTCACACTTTAGTACTCTATTGGTTCAACATCAAACCAACAGAATTTTTTACGCCATTTAATTGTTGGATGGCTGCTAAACAACATACTAAAAATTAGCCAAAATCCTTTCGGTGATAAATGGAAAAAAAATGGCATTGATGATATTCAACTTTCACCACAGGACACCAAATTTCAGCAACATCACAAGCTCAGACAAAGCCATTTGTATCATTGTATGCAGCATTTGCCACCTGGGGGATTCATCAGAGTTCTTAAGATCCGACGACGGCCACGGCAACGAGAAGGTCAAAAAAGCAATAGGTTTAATAACCAAAACAACAACTTTCCACATCACGCTTTTTTGTACCTTTCTTTTCCCTCAGTGCACGACTACTCCGTGAAAATGCCTAATTTCACGTTTTACGGGAGAAGTACACAAGCGACGATGAAATTTTCTCTCTCTTTCTGAAGTTGGATATGGTTCATAGGAATTCAACTTTAGGAGGGTTCAACGACATTTGACAAAGTTAGTGACTTGGAGTAATCGCGATGAAGATTGAAAGAACGCGAATTCACTTTTTCTGGGACGGTTTTGCTGCCGTCACCAACCTGGGATCTTAAGTTCCCTATTTGATACGTAGCCTGCGTAGCGTTTACCCTTACCCTCCCCCTCCCCTTCTTTCATGTTTTCGCTCTCGTTTCATTTTTCGCGCAGCCCAAACCGGAAATCTCGTTCCTAAGACTTTCTTTGCTCCAAAACAAAACAAAACAAAAATTAAAATTAATGTAAATTTTGGTCCTTTTGCCTGAGAAGTGGTTTTTTGAGCGTTTTTGAAGGATTTTGAGTTCGCTGTTTACGGTTCCTCCTATAGAACGACAAGGGTAGAATTAATCTGTTAATCTATTAATCATAACCTTTACAATTTCCTCAAATTTGATTGGTGCATTAACTGCTTTATTTTTCATTAATCATTGTGTAGTGGGTTGTGATTGGACAGTGTAATCGGACAGTTGGCTGTAGTCGGACACCTGTAATCGGACAGTTACATTAGCCAATCACATTAAGTGCACTCAGCTAAATCCACCAATCTCACAAGTTATCAGAATAACCACAGAAACAACCGCTTACCCTACCAAACTAGGGATTTTCCAAAATGAACGAATTTGTAACATTTACACAGTGTCTCCGACAGCCATATTTTCCTTAATTTTTTGACATTTGATATTCAAATGCTCTTTCACCAAAAAAGAATACTTTTTTTTTCTCGGAAATTGTAACGGAAATAATTAATTGGTAATAGGACTGAGTGGAGTCCAATTCGGTCCGTAATCATACGAGTGATTAACAAAATTGTTTACTGTTCCTCTTGTAGAAAGACAAGGGTAGAATCAATCTATTAATCTATTAAGAGAAACAGTAAACAGCAAACTCAAAATCCTTTGAAATCGCTCAAAATACCAGTTCTCAGGTAAAAGGATGACAATTTACCGAAGGTAAGGTAACACTGAAAACGTATATTTAGCTTTAATACATCAGTATACATGCACATGTTTAGGGATATACCGCTACAGATGTACCCTGGTCCCAAAGGATTTTTTTAACTTTTTCTCCGCGAAAGAGAGCGCGAGCCGCGCCCTTGTGGAACCACTTGTCAGCCGGTGTATGACATTTGCAGACTGCAGACTGCAGACTGCAGACCGCAGACCGCAGACTGCGGACTGCGGACTGCAGACTGCATGAGGCAGCAAGACTGTAAATTGAATGAAACCAAAAATATCGTAATTAAGGTGGCGTCATCATCAGCATTACCTTTTTCCGAGAAGTACATGTAAGGCCTAAAAGCGAAGTTTTTTCCCGCAAATTACACCGACCTGATTCCTGAAGAAGTTGTTGGCTGTTTGTCTCGTATTGAATTAGAGCAGAATAATGTCTGCCGATGTCACAAACTCGCTCATGAATCCATAGCAACAGGCTAGCAATTTAGCCTGCACCACAGACAAAACTAAACTCTGGTTATATAAGTCTGTCTGTGAAACAGCGCCGGAATCCTTATTCTACGGGGGCCCAACTGTGTACTAGGATTTGAGCATGAGCAATGATTGGCCTGTTAAAAAAGCCATGGTCGATTTGCCTATTTAGAAATTCAAAATGCACTTCCGGTAATTCGTCGAGTCCAGGTAGGATCTGTTCGGTTTAGATTATTTGGCATATCCTTAAATACTGCTAAGATGAAATACGTCATTTAAAAGGTGTTAAATGTCCGTGATCTACCCTAGTTGTTTTTGTAGACGTAACTGTAGTGAGCACGAAGTGCTCGCAATCTAAACACTTTTTTTACACAAGACTACTATTTAGACAGGCATTAATGGGCATTGCTACTTGTCATTATCAATTCACAATAATCAAAGAAGAATAAAGAATCAACCCAATTAGTGATATGCCGGGTGAGTCAATAAAGAGTCGCGTCGGTGAAGAATAGCCAACAGCATCTTGGAAATAAGGCCAATGTAACTTTGTGCAAAAACATCAACCTTGTTCCCAGGCTACTTTCTCACTTTCACACGATGTTATATTTTTGATGGTGCCACCTTTATTAGGAAGATTTTTGGTATATTTTAATTTACAATCTGCAATCTGCAGTCTGCGGTCTGCAGTCTGCAGTCTGCAGTCTGCAGTCTGCGGTCTGCAGTCTGCAGTCTGCAAATGTCATACACCGCTTGTCAGCTGACTTGACCGCCACTTTGATGTATATGTAGTACTCACTGTAGATAATCCACTGGATGTAATATAGGCGGCCTTATATGGTGTCTATAGATGTAGTCGGACTTTGCTATGTCCGAGTACAATCAGCTCGTGTTTTGTCGGATAGTACGGTCAAATACATCCGTGAAAAGTATAGAGCTTTTCGCCCGCCGGAATGAATAATAGCGAACACAAGTAAAATTTGACAATGTCCAGCACCTTAATTAGCGATCAGTCCCGGACATAACCATTTCTGGGTAAGAACTGCTCGGAAAATCGGTTTAAAAAATAATTCATTTATTTGAAACACTCAGCATATAAGTCTTGACATTATATTCCTGCACTCTGAGAGGGGTAAGTGGATAATTTCCAGTACAAATTCATCATTTGAACGTCGTGGTCTTCCACTAGCGGAATCGCACCAGAGATCAAATCCTGCATTCAAAGAAACAAAAACCAGGGGCGGATCTAGGGGGAGGGTACAGGGGGTGTGCAGCCCCCCCCCCCCCCCCCCCTGAGACGACCTGCGGTTTTCTAATACAACTAGTATTCTGCAAAAAAAAACTATGTGGTTTATTGGTGTTGAAGTAGAGGAAGAGACGAGTGCACCCCATCCTAAAAAAATCCTGGATCCGCCCCTGAAAACCCCAGTACAGGTGAAAATACAGGAAATAGGTAGGCCTCTCCCGATTGCGCTCGTAAAATCCTAAAAAAGTGCTGGCAAAAATGGCTAAAAAGTGCTCAAAATCTCAAAATAGTGCTCAAAAAGTGCTAAAAGTTGTGAACAGTTACCTCTAAGCTTTTCGTAAATATGTCCATTTTTTAGAAGTAATTAACAATCTATTTTGCGTAGCGTTATTCGACAGGTTGTTACGAAAGGTTGATAGAATATAAAACAATAATATTTTTAAAAAACGAAAGCCGGTTACAAATTGTAAACAAGACGCTGTGGGAGCGTATATTTTGGCGTAGTTTTACTACGTGTATGATACTTTGAACATGCCTCATTGCAGCTAAAGAACTGTCATCACATCTTACCTGAGGACACAAATCCTTTACTCCACTTGTTTGCTGAACCACACAGCTTATACAGTATGTCCCAATCCACAACAAAAATAGTGTCATTTCATGACAATGTTTGAAAATATGCACATCTTCAATGCAGACATGCTTGGAGCCAAATTGCAACATAGGACATAAGTGGTGACAGCCCGGAGAGTAAGGTTTATCTCAGCTCCACTGCATGGGAAGACACACAGGGCTTGCACTGTAAGTATCCTGGAGAGCTCCATACAATTCCTTATAATTTTGTTATAAGGAATTGTATGGAGCTTTCGAGGAGACTTTTCTTAATTAGCTTAGGCGCGGCGGATTTTGTCACGTATGATCAGCGCGAGGTGTTTTTCCCGACAACCTTCTGTCAGGAAAATGACTGTAGCGCAGTGCGAATGTTTACTATGGACTTCGGCAAGGCCTTCGATTTTGTGTACCATACTATTTTGTCTGCCAAACTGAAACAGCTACCCCTAAATCCGTACATTACCAATTGGTATCAGAGTTTCCTCTATGCAAGACAACAACGTGTTGTTAGCTATAATTTTTTACGACATTGGAAATCTGTCAATAGAGGAACCACACAAGGTAGTGTAAGCGGACCGTATCTTTTTAATATATTTTTGAATGACTTGGAGATTTTCTTTAATGGTTGCCCTGTTCTTTTTAAATATGCCGATGATTCTACTGTAGTTTCGCCTATTACTAGGAACCGTGACCAGTCTGCCGACTTAGTAGGACAGTTCTTAACCTGGTGTAAAGACAATAAAATGGTCTGCAACCCTTGTAAATGTAAAGAGCTGGTTGTTAGAAAGAAAAATCACAATGTACTCTACTCTCCAATTAACAATATTCCTCAACGTAATAGCTTCGTTTTACTAGGAGAAACTCTACAGAGTGACGGGAAATTTAATGAGCACTTAAGAACCAAGCTTGTCAAAGCAAACAAGTGTTTAGACAATCTGTTTCTGGCCAGAGGCATCCCACCTCTTTAAAACAGAACCGCTGTCAATCTCCGTTGGTTTATGAATGTACGCTAAAGCAAGCCTGTTCAGCCTCACATTAGCCATGCTTGTTCGGGACCAGGTTTTAAGCCTTCTCATTAGCAGTGAGCTGAAGTTTCTTTTTTTAAAAAAAAAAAAAAGAACGGCCAAAATCAAGACGAGGCAACCGCCTCGTCTTGCCTCATGCTAGCTACGACCTTGTTAAGAGCTGACACCATTGTGACATCATTGTCAAATGTCCATGTGTAATCCATGTGTTAAAATGGACTCACCGTAAGACTAAGCTAAAGCTAGTAAGGTATAAGATGTCCAAAGATGTAAGATATGCCCACCAAAGTACTGGGTTAAGCCATCTTAAGAACCGAAAAGAAACTAACATGAAATAAAGCCTTTAAACACCAAAAGGTTTCTTGACATTACAAGCCATCTTCATGTACACATCTCATATGATTTTCATAGTGCTGAAGAAGGAGATCTTCACTACCCATCTCCTCTTGACAAATCCAACAGCTGTATTTCTCAATGATGGCTGATTGAGGGTCTACCACACCACTGTCTCCACTCTCGCTCTGGGTCAATGGGGTGTTTGTAAGTCCTGAGTTATAATCAAGTCTTTTACTCCCTTCTTGCTTACGCTTACAACGAAAACGTTTGGAGGGACACTCCTTACTGTGATGATTATGAGACTTTGCTTTAGTGTGGAGTTCTTCATGTTTCCTAAGATATCCTTTTAGACTAAAACACTTGCCACACTGTTTACATTCATATGGCTTTGCTCCAGTGTGGAATCTTTCATGAACCCTTAGGTAACTTGACTGACTAAAACACTTGCCACAATGTTTACATTCATAAGGCTTTTCTCCAGTGTGAACTCTTTTATGAACCTTTAGGGATGCACTAAACGGAAACCTCTTGCCACACTGTTTACATTCGAAAGGCTTCTCTCCAGTGTGAACTCTTTTGTGTCTCCTTAGGTGTCTTGCTAGTCTAAACCACTTGCCACACTGTTCACATTCAAATGGCTTCTCTCCAGTGTGGATTTTTTCATGAATCCTTAGGTGTCCTGTTTGACTAAAACATTTTCCACACTGTTTACATTCGAAAGGTTTCTCCCTAGTGTGGACTCTTTTGTGTACCCTTAGGCTGTCTTTGTGGCTGAAACACTTGCCACACTGCTTACATTCATAAGGCTTTTCCCCAGTATGAGCTGTTTCATGATTCCTTAGGTGTCCTGCTTGTCTAAAACACTTTCCACACTGTTTACATTCATAAGGCTTTTCTCCAGTATGAACTCTTTCATGAATCCTTAGGTGTGCTGCTTGACTAAAACACTTTCCACACTGTTTACATTCGAAAGGTTTCTCCCTGGTGTGGACTCTTTTGTGTATCCTTAGCTTACCAGATTCAATAAAACACTTGCCACACTGTTTGCACTTTAAAGACATGAGGTACTACATCATTTCTCCAATCCTATTTTTACAAAATAAAAGCGTTTCTTTGTTAAAAGCTTAATTTTTAAGTACATGATTCAGCTATACAAAAGGGGCATTCTCATTAGATCACGGATACTCATGCAAAAGAAAAAAAGACCTTAATCATAGTAGAGATGTATTTTAAATACCCTAAGATAGTCAAGCCAGGTCAAGTGTACTCCCAAAGATTCCATTGATAAATTCATCATTCGAAAGTTGAATCTTTCAGTCGCAGCGTGCAAAGAAAGTAGTGTCCAATAGCTCGGGGCTAGTGGATTTTGCTATCGGGCTAGTGAATTCTGTTTTTAACTTGACAGACGGACAAGTGATGTTTTTTGAGGAATTCGAATAACAGAAAAAGTGTGAAATCAATAATTTTGTTCGGCTCAACAAAAAGCTTTTGGGACTAGTTGAAATGACGTCTGGGCTATTAAATGCTAGCTTCAGCTTGCCCAAATGGCAAGCTGTAAAAATGATTTTCTTTGCACCCTGCAGTCGTTACCGCAACAAGTATAAATTTCATTCTGCATACCTGCATGTGTAGTGAGCAGTGATTTTTTTACGATAACTTGTCTGTATTTGTTCAGACTGAAAGACCTGGGCAAAACTATTTCAGAGACATTAATTAAATTAAATTCAAGACAACTAAACTGGTAGAAATTTGATAAGTACCTCGTGTGTGAATTCACTGCTCATTATGCATGCTCATTAATAATAAACATGCATAATGAGCAGAGTCAGAGTCAGTGAGTCATTATGTATGAAAGAATGCATAAATGAACCTATAATCTTTAACTACCAAAGGATTTGAATGATAAATTTATTAATGCAATCTTGAGGGGTACGCTTCACCTAGCTTGACTGTGGTATGCCCAAAAATTCAAATGCATATAGATGTGCCAGGGAGAAACAGTTTATTGATTGCATCAAGCTGACTCATACAGCAAGGTGTAGAGCATCTGTGTCCAGAAAAAGAGGCTTATATTGATAATTTGTTTAAAGTAAAACACAGTTTTAAAGAAAGGAGGGGTATGGTGTCCATTGGAGTTCTTTGAAAACTGAGCACACAATTGGACACTTTATCAAGGTTTAAGCTTGTGGGAAGGCTCATTGTGGAGGGAGACTAACCCAGCAACAGTAAGTAGTAGTAATAGTTTAAATGAAGATATGATCACCACAGTTGTATAGCATTTTAAACCTTTGCAAATTAACCCCCCAAAATTTCATGACTATGAAAGGGTGAATTTCCAGTAATATTACTTTATGACTGTAATGATCATCTCTTCATTGCAGGCGACAAGAGGAGCCTGAAGACTAATCTTGGTCAGCGGTACTCTATTAACTGTATAGGGAGCTTTTCCCAAAATCTGTCCACATTTTTGGGATGCTTATGTTGTACCAACTAATATGCATGGAATGCTGCTGCAAAGGCCCTGTTGATTAGTTTAATGATGTCACAGTAATCGCATGCATGCACATGGAAGTGATGCAATAATCATTGTTCGAAACACAACCACAGGTAATTTAGACGATTTGCCTTGCCAGCCGGGAAACTATTACCCAGGAAAATGAGTAGCGCCTGATCTCAGCTTAGTGCGGGATGAGTTTTCGGTAAGATACGAGTGTTAGCAAAGTCAGTCTAGAAATCCAAGTAAATTAAGATTATTCAGGTTTCACTCCAGTGCATGGTTTTTGTATTTTTATATGTTTCCAAGCATGTTACATAATTTGCTTTTCACCTGAAAGTAGCCTGCGTAGCATGGCGGTTTTAATTGGGCGTGCAAAGTAATAAAGGTGGGCGAGGACAGAGAAACCGCGAGGAGATTGAGGTGGGAGCAACGAGAAACCGCCTGCACGGACGAGCAGCCTTTTTGAGTAGTCTGTATGCCTGCATACAGCTTATTCCGATCGAATCAGAATGTTCGCTTGTCGATCAAATATTTGGTAATCTCCCATGGGAGAGTTCCAAGTGACTGAACAAAAAAAAAAATCAAAATATCAAAGAAGCATTGACTGGAGCATTGTCGATCTTAGGGAAAACAGGGCAGCTGTAGAGAAGCCTGAACAGGAAATGGCCAACAGTCTTCTTCATAGGAGAGATGTTATGGCAATTCTGTCAACAGGTTTTGGCAAGAGCATGATCTTTACTGTGTTTGCTATGGCCAAAGAAGAAATGTCCTCATTGAAAACCTGTATGTGTATGATCACAATTTCGCCTCTAAAATGTATTATAGACAAACAGATTTCGGAAATGTTGATGCTGAGCTCTACAGCGATGGAGTTTACGATAGAAACAGATAGTTTGCTTCTAGAAAGTCCACCTCAATTTTCTCTATTACCCGATGTTATCGAGGGTGTTTTTAAAACGACGGCCCAAAAACGAAGACCTAAGACCTACGACCCCCTGGACTAAAACGAAGACCCCATGAACTAAAATGAAGACCCCCTGGGTTAAAACGAAGACCCCTTGGACAAAAACAAAGATCCCTGTGGATAAAACTTTTAAGAAACTAACGCCCACTTCCATAATTTGTTGTGAAATTTCCTCTCGCTACCTTTTCTCTAAAAAGTGTTTCCATGTGTCACTTTACAGGTTTCTTTGAACATATTTCGCATGTTGGAGGTGTTTATGGTGATGATGACATCAGTTTTGTTTAAATAAAAACTGTTTAACACGCAGCGTTTTTTTCTGTTGATCAGATAAGGTAAAAAGTAAAAAAGGAGCGCGAGGTTCCTCTCTCCTTGAATTCATCAATGATAAATGTCTCCTTGTTATTTCCACCCTACACTGGTTGTCACTGTTTTGTTTTGTAAATGTATTAAAACAATAGGGCCATTTATACGAGGAAAAATAAGACGCGAACTGTACCATTTATACGAGCATGTCTTCTCTACGAAGAGAACAGCTCGTATAAATGGTCTTATTTCTGTTCTTGACTTGTTTTCATGTGAATGTTGCCCGTAGCAACGGCAATCCAACGTGGCGCGCCAAAAATTAACGCATGCGTACTATGCGTTTGCGTCTTATGTAAGACGCGAAGGTCATTTATACGAAGTTTTTCTCGTCTTAGCTAAGACGCGTCTTATCTAAGAACAGGTGTTAAGGGCTGTTCTGAAATAAGACGCTTCTTAGCTAAGCCGCGTCTTATTTTAGACACAATGTGCCATTTATACGGAAAGTTCGCGTCTTATTTAAGACGCGTCCTATGTAAGACGCGTCTTATTTTTCCTCGTAGAGATAGCCCTAATATTATAATTCGATATTTTAGAACGCTGGAGCTAGCACGCGGTTATATTTCCTTAACTACATATTATTTATTATTACACCAAAATCATCCTCCATAAAATTTCGAACCACAAAATATTACAATATAACAGAACAGTCGCAAGAATGTAAGTTAATTCAAAAGTTATCACCAAGGGTGGAACTAAAAATTCATTGCTTTACGACTTAAAACAATCATGACTGAGTCACATCGCAATTTTCCGCAGTTTAAGCTGCAATCCATTCTTCAAGACGTGTTAATCAACCGGGGGAGCGGGGTACTCTCTTATATGGCCTATATGGTGATGTGCCTCTAGACAAGGTATGGTTTTCGTCCTTTCTGTCCTAAACAGGGTATATAATTTCGCACAAGTCTGTCCTAAACAGGGTATACAATTTTGCGCAAGTCTGTCCTAAACAGTGTGCAGGATTTGTGCGAGTCTGTTCTATTTATAAAAAGGGTGTTGGGCCTAAAAAGGGCACTAAAATTGAGGGTGTTGTCCTAAACAGGGTATGTATTTCAGGATTTTTTTGTCCTAAACAGGGTCAGGGTTTCAAACCCTCAGCAGCTCACCTATACCTAAATATTGGTCGAGTGTCCCCTCGCCTCCGTGAGAATTTAACATCCTGCTAAAAACGCTAACGGGCTGGGCCCAGCGTGACAAAACATTGCAGGAAACTGTCACATTCACGGAAAAAAACAAAATCGTAAAACTTATTCAGATCCAGGAGGCACTTTGGAGAAATATTATTAAACAATCTAAAACCCTTATTTAGCAGGAATGAAGAGCTGTACATTTCAACTAAGAGAAAGAGATCAAAGAAAATGCAGTTGCATCAGTGGGCAAATCGTGCTGACCAGAAAATCAATATGCGTGTCAGGACCTCTCAGTATGAAATATTAAGCGGCAAAAATCACATTTGCTCGAACAAAACGTTTTTCTCCAGAACATAACCTGCCTGTCAGAGAAAAAAAAATTCATTGGAACAAGCAGCATTTTGGCATGAGGTAAAAGTCATGAGTTGCCTACCGACCCCCTTTTTACACTACTTTTGTCGTCAGATTCTATTTTCTCAAGTGTTGTTTAATTAGTTTAAGCTACAACTCAAATCTGAAGATTGCCCTATCCGTAAAAATTCAAGATCCTCCAAACAACACTTGAAGCCAAGCCCAGTGTTAAAACTGTGAAAATGTGTAACCAGGGAAACAGGGGCCTTTGTATTACTTTCAATAAGAACTTTTACAATTATTGCATTTTTGCTTTTCAGAATGTATCAACATCTCATTTTTTTGGTTTTGAAGGTAATCATGACTAGTACATTTTGGTTCCCCCAAGAAAAAAAAAAACATGGTAGCAGACGTTTTTGGCACCTTGATGACAGATCAGCCAGATGGTGATTATTTAAAGCGAGGGACACGTCTCCAAGTGATGTTTACGAGCTGTTGATGACAGATGAGCATCATCATGACTGGCCATTAGTCCATCACCAGAGTGTCAGGCTTCAGAAATGCTGCATGAAACCAGTGCAGTCTCTCTTTTCGCTTGTACTGGAGCCCTCACAACTCGCTGCTTGTGGCTTCACTGCTCAATCAATAACTCACAATTACTCAAATATCCCACTTGCTTTCAGATTTTCAAGCAAAAGAGAGACTGCTACCAGTCTAAGTTTGGATCCTTTCACCCCCACAAAACCTGAACACCCTAGTTCCCTACCACACTTGGAATACTGCACCCCAAAAACAAATTCCAAGGGTGCTTGTGAATCATTTCACAGAAAAACCTGGGAGGGTGTCCAAAGAATAATAGTAAGCCATTTAAATACCAGATTTAATACAGCTGTGGTTTGAATCCAGAAAAGGCACAAACCCTCCGTAGCATGGGTGTCTAACCAAAAAATTGATATGGCATCATCCTTAGTTTACACCAACTGAAATAAAGGATTACCTTGAAACATAATCCTCAATTTCCAAAAATGATTTTAACCATGTTTACCTTTAACCTATTCTCAACCATTTTTTAAATTCTTGGCTAAATGGTATAAAAGAACCCTAAATTCAAACCTATAGCAGTAGCCTGGCTTTTAAATGTGTAAATTAAGATCATTACAATTTTAGCTCCATCAGCTTTCATAATAAAACGGTTTGTACTTGGCACTCAAAGAACAGTCAAACCATTTGTGGCTTTCATTACTTTTAGAGGACTGTTGCTCAGAGAGGAAAAAACTAAGTAAATGCATGAGAAAATTAAAATAATAAATTTAACCAGACAACATAGCAATGAATGTCGAATGCAGAGTGTAGAATGAGAAAAATCATGAATGTTTCCTCTCTGGTATCTACGGACAATTACCCTGCGAGAAATGGTTCATCCAGGCCGAATACCATGCTACAAAAGAAGAGAAACCACTGCAAGCAACTGTTTGCTTCTTTGATCAAGCCGCCGTCCAGCCCCATGGACAAATAAATTAACTTTGAACAGGTAAAATCTGTTTAAAAACAAGTTAAGGCTCTCATGCATTTGCTTAAGCTTATAATTACTGCCTTAACATGAGCCTGCTATAAAGTTATACTCTTTCAGTATTTATTGGGATTATTCCACTTACTGTCTTTCTCAAATGTAGAAGAACCAAACTGACATTGAATTCCTAGGGACCTTATCCAGGCTCAAAAAGGGATATGAAATTTTGTTGTTGCTTGTTTATGCTCCCCATAATAAGTGAATCAAAATAAGCATTTTCACTCTGTAGTCGCAGAAAAGTAGCAAAGAAATGTACAAGAAAGTGTGATGCGTGTTCAAAGTTGTTGTTTTGCTTATTACACCGTATTGTTTTTCTCAAGTTCTCATTGCCGTCACGTTATTGGATCTAAAATTCCCAAACTTTCTTGCCAAACAAGAGACAGTGATGTCATTTGACGTTGTGACATAGGCATCATGTGGGTGCACATGCTCGATGGCAAAGCAAACGGTAGCTCGCAGTGGTTTCTCTCCCTTTGTAACATACTGATAGTATCCACCCTGGAGAAACCACTTCTCCCAGGGTTACGGATGATACAATGGCACTTTTGAATTGTTTGTTTGCAACACTACTGATTATAACTCTCTTCTGCATTCATTTTAAATCTGTAATTTCGTTAAGATTCTATCTTTTTCAACTTTAACCATCACTTCTTATTTATGTCCTTGAGAAGCACATACATGTACATCAGTATAAATTCCCAGGCACATAAACCCGTCATTTAGCTCATGCACAATGATATTCTTGAGTGGTTAGAAGAAAAGGGCCCTTTCATGGTAATCAAAGCTGCCATCAACTCCCTCTACGACAGACAGCTATAGGACCGCTCCTGACTGTCCATCTTAAAGAGAGAGGTGTCTGGCTTACAGGAAGCCAAGATAAAGTGACACCAGTAAATTTAAAGCTAAACCGCGATCGCAATGAATAAATGTCTGTTTAACTTGTACAAAACAGCTAAAACTGAAACCATGGATAAAAGAAATCCATGCTGAAACATTGTAACAGAGAAGTGGATTTCTATTTTCTCATTATTATTTTTTTTTGTATTTTAATGAATTTTTGTTTTATTATGTATTACATTTTTTTTTTACACATGTTCTCATTATGCAATCAAACGTTCACCGCTTCGTGGTCTAAAAGTGTAACAGTACTGGACCAAGACTACTGAGTATCAAGCCTTTTGCAACTTACTGTCATGCAGAGCAAAACATTTCCTTTCTCAGGTATTTTTCACTACATAAAGGACTTCCCAATTGTCCGGTTTTAATATGGTGTCTGTCGTAGAGAGGTGTCCGTCTTAAAGAGAGTGTAATATAAATAGTTACAGCAAAATATGTGGAAAATGGCAGGGAACAACAGATGTCCGTCATTTACAGTTCGAGGTGTCTGACTGTATTCAAGTAAGCCTACGTTTTATGTCTCGATCAATCCAAGCACTTAGATCATTCTGTGATATATACATAATGTACTGAAAGGGTTTTCTTACCTCTAGTAATCAGCAGAATTTTGCACTGTCGAGTTATACAAGTCAACACAACGGAAGGAGCAGCCAAGAGCAGCCGACAAGCAGTAGTACCCAGTCTGCCTCGGATAACAAAAACGATGGGCTCTGGGGTCCGCTTGGGTAGCACACTGGGGCAAAAAGGGGAGGGGGATGTGGAAAGGAGAAAAGTGCGAAAGTGTGGAAATGGAAAGGAAACGCCTGTCGGTGTTTTGGTATTCCGTACAACCAAGAGAGGATAAAGGGGACAGAGAAGGCATCCCCCATACACACCCTACTCCATAGGCAATTCGTCTCGAATTATTTTTAGAATCGGGATAAAGACGCCTCGTGCGCTGCGTGGATGTTTCGTGGAGGTTTCGCATGACTAAACGCCGTGCAAACATGTCGGGCGAAAGGCAATGAAAGCGTTAAGCGATCGAGAGCATTTCTGAATATTGAAGCGAAATGAGTCGGTGCTCACCTGGGAAAAGGGAATCGCTGGACTCTTTGACAACCCGTGAAATCAGTTTTACTCGAAGTTGTCGTAACCTCAGTGCTTTAATAAAATGAGAAATTTCGCCGGTCTATTGAAACCGGTCGTTTGTATAATAAAGCAAGTAGGACGCCAAGTGTTATTTTTGTTGAATAATAAAAGACTAATAAAAGAATAAATATCAAACCAGAAACTGCTCTCTTCAAACGGTAAATTATAAATGATCCTGAGAGAAAATTCAGTGTGTTAAGGATTTCCCCGTTGTACTGTTAGCTCTATACAAGAGAGGAAGGGCGATTCTTTTTTAATTTCCGTTTTGCTGACACAGCTTTAGCAGAAATCTCTCTTTAGTCGTTTTCGTGGACAAAACAAATAGCAATATCGCTCTCCGTGTCTTCCGCCATTCTTTTCTGCGTCAATTCGTGAAGGACGCGTGGCTCTGAGCGTGGGTCATCCACGCGGAACACATTCGCGCTATGTGATTGGCTATTGTCTAATCCCCCTTGGGATCTATGGTCTTAAAAATAACTCGAGACGAATTACCTGTGGAATAGGGTGTGTATGGGGGATGCCTTCTTCCGTCCCCTTTATCCTCTCTTGGTACAACGTATTACTTCAACTGTCAGGGTGTGGGGGTGGGGTGGGGCGCTTCTCAGGATCATTCATAAGGCGAAGCTTAGCGCAGTAGCCAAAAAATCCTCCACACATATAAAACGAAGGCATCAGGGGTCAAGTCGAGATGCTATTTTCAAGTGAAAGCATAATCGAGCGAAATAAGGGACTGTGCAAGAATTATCAGGAGGGGGAGGGGCTGAAAACTAGAGGGGGGACATTACATAAAATTGCTGCCAAGATAGGGGGGGCTCAAAGTAAAATCACTCATTTGACGGAGGGGGGGCTTTAAGTTTTATTCGAAATGTAAATAAAATTAAACGCAATAAAAGATTCTCAATACAGGCATCATGATAGACTGTAACAAATATCAATACGAACAGCTGTTAAACGATTATTGAAAATATTCCATCAAAATGAAAAGCAAATTCACAACTGATCAATTTTAACCCGTCTTCTAATTAATTGAGCTGATCCTATGTAAAGCAAAAATCATGAACTTGTTTTTCAGCTTCCCCCATAAAACAATGGGAATCAAACAGGTCTCGTAGACAAGCTTTGTCGGTTTTTGATGTGAATAAAAGTAATGTTTCTTCATCGATTGAATCGATTTGCTGAATTCCATATGTATCTGGCTCATAACAAAGTTCAACAGGCTCTCCTCCCAAGGACCTAAATATAATGCAAGCTCTTTTTCGTCTGTCATTTGAAGCGTTGAATCTCCTGTTCTTTGATTTTTTTTTCTCTGCAGCCTTTCTCTTTCTGCCTTCAGAAGTTTTAGATTTTGAACCAATGTGGTAAGCACCCCGGTACTTAGCAAATGCTTTGCCTAAATCTTCAATCGAGTGATCAACATCCTTCTCGATACTAGATGTTACATAACAACGTTTGTCATTGTTGAAGCTGTGATGGCAGCTCAGTCCAGTTTTGAGTTTACCAGTGTTTACAGAGAAGAGGCTCTCGTCGTGTTTTGATATCTTATCTTTGATGGCTTGAAGCTTAAGCTTGATTTCATTTGCCTCCTTTTGACATCTAGTGATATTACTGTCATCATGTGGGTTTGGCTTGTAGTCATCACAGAGAAATCTACCGGCACAGGCTGGATTGTCGGACAATAGATACTGAAACCTATTTTCCAGCTGCTCAATGTTCACTGTTATGACAGTGACACAGAACTCCTATCAAGTGATTCCCAATACGACTCTGATTCTCACACAAGTACTTCCGAAAACAACTCTGATTTGGATTCAGATGACCGAAACGGATGGCTTTGTTGAACATTCATATGAGGTTTTATTTGTTCCAGACGACGACATCCAACAAGTAAGCGTACGCTTACAGTAGCATGACAACATAAAAGGTATTTACTTAAAGGCATGCATCTATGGTAATAGTGGCGGTGAGGGGTGGGTGTGTGGTGGGAGGGTGGTGCGACGTTATTTTTAACTTAACAGAGGGGGGTTAGAACTAATTTTTTTTTGTTTTGGAGGGGGGTACTGTCTAAGTTTTTGCTAGATAACTCTAGTTTTTCACCCCACCCCCTCCTGATAATTATTGCACAGTCCCTAAAACATTTTCACTGTTCTTACTCCCGAAGCAAACACAACAAACATAGAATTATACGAGCAGTCTTTATCTTTTTTACTGCTCGCAGTCTATAGCGAGCTTAAGCAACGACGACGACGACAACTTTCCTTCCCCTTTTTGAACTTGAATAAAATCCTTAAAAGAATTCAACTGCAGGAAAAGTTGCCTGCATTTGACATATCGGAGCGGGTCCAAAATAGACGCGATTAAGGACGGTGCCCACTATCGTTAGTGCGCACATTTTCTGCGCGTCCCAAGGTACCGTAAAATTCCGAAAATAAGCCCCGGGGCTTATATTTTTCAAAGGCCCTTCTTGAATGGCTTAATTTTGGAGGGGCTTATATTCGGAAGGGCTTATCTACGGAGTGAAATTTGTGTTTCAAAATCGATTGGGCTAGCTTTATAGTTGGAAGTAAATTTACCGTTTTTGCTTTGTTTTACCTTGTATTTGAGCTGGCAATTTTCCAAGTGCAAGCCCCCAGGGAGCTTATGTTTGGAGGGGCGATTTAACAGAGGGTTTTTTGCTTTACTGGTTTGGGGGGCTTATATTTGGAGGGGCTTATTTTCGGAATTTTACGGTAGTCGCGCGCGACTCGATAGAAATGCGCAACACGCAGGGCACGCCGACTGGTTTTGTCCCACCACACATTAGGTCATTGAGCGTAAACTACATGTAGCTGCGGGAAAAATAGCCACAAATACGTTACATATTTTTAATTAGAATGTGTAGTATTATGTAAGTCAGAATAAATACTCATTTAGCAACGATACAAGAACTAAATTGAGAAATAGCTATGGTACACTGTTATTAAGTTCTAGTGAGCTCACTAATATAGACAGGGACATAGACTGGTGTTAATTTAAAAATTCTAGTCTGCTCAGAAGGTCTGTCATTCTCATCAGTGGCACAGTGAACAGACCTGGAAAGAGAGTAAGCGCTGAAAAGGAAAGCTAACACGGTGAGGAGAAAACTTCACCCTAAATAACCCCTCAAAGCGCGTTGATAAAGCAGAAAAAATAACGGTTAACGGTGGATGAAACCTTGTTTTTTGACTCTCTTTCCGACCATCAATTTTTGGTTTGTGGAAAATGTCGTTTACACTATTTTTAAGGCAAACGCGTAGAGAGGGGTAACTGCTGATAACTTTGCAGTTGTGATGATATTTCAAAAAAAGACGTATAAGGAGCAGTCTTAATATCATTTGTTGCTTATTTTGAAACCTTGTTACAATTATCATTGAATTTGTGCCAGTTCACGTGTACACTCTGAAATTTTGGGAAAAAATAAATTTTTATCATTTGTCAAAAAAATGCCTATTCGGCGTTTTTCTCCATACTAAAGCGCAGTTATATCGGAAAAATGCGTGGTTACCCTCAGATTTCTTTTTGGATTTCAATATCCCCTGATATGATCTACTTGTCTCCCATAGTCATTATCTGGGAAAAAAATCTTCCTATTAGTTGGCATCGTCCTTAAGTTTGAAAGAACGCAAATTCATTTTTTAGCGACGTTTTCACTGCCGTCGTCGTCGTCGTCGTTGCATAAGTTTCGTATGAATACACATGTCCTTTGGTGTTACCTCATCAAGCACAATAGTAACAAACAACAGAACAGTCGCCAGTCTCAGATAGACGCGAATAATGAAAGGAGAATTATAAACAATTGTCAAAAAGCTCAACGGATAGTTTTCGCCAAAGCTTTAGCTCTCTCTTTGCAAACAATTTAGGAGTACATTCAAGACGGTATATGTTTTTGAGGAAAAGGCGGTCTTGTGAATATCGGCATTGAAGATGTCTGACAAGAATCGCAATCGCTTTGAATCGCCGCTCGGTGTTTGGACAAATCCAGCGAACAAAACTTGGCATCTCTGCTTGCTAAACATCTAGTTCTGGTTTTAACGTGAAGTTGCTACATGATTGGAGTAATTTTGATCTTTCAAGGTTATACCAGTAGAACACTAGCCTGTGAACAGGCTCTCTGTTTGGGGAAAGGAAGAAAAAAATCGCGAGAAAAGGGCTTTTCACCCTTTCCCCAAACAGAGAGCCTTTTCAAAGGCTAGTGGAGGACATTTCCTTGATGCTTTTCTCATGTTTGTCTCTCCGCACACTAATACACGCCAGGAAACACGCCAATAAGTTACTCATTCATTGCGGCTCAGCTAATCAGGAATTTACGGACGCCAGCGTCCACAGAAATGAACAAAATGGGGTACTTATAGCGGGCTTCTCTTACCGTCTCTCCCCAATCCTCCTCCCTTTTTCCCTTTCTCCCTATCCCCTACCCTTTGAATTTCGACGCCTGCTACGCAGTCAATAGGATAGCCTGCATAGCAAGCTTCGGAGCAAAGAAAGACCTAGCCTACGACCGCAGACGTATTTCCGATCTTCGCTTATTTCCCTCAAGCGACGACCGGAAATAAATATGCTACGAAAGACCGAGGAACGGGATTGTCGGTTTCTTTTGTTTTGTGTCCCCCAGAGCGTGAAAACAAAAGAAACCAACCCCACTAGACCGGGGTCCCCCACTCCATGTAAACAGGGTCTAAGGCTACATCCGGAGATTTGCATTGTGACTTTTGATTGATTGCTCTTTAAGCAATGATTACTTGGTAATAAATTTTGAATAAGCTTAACAGTCTTGCTACTGTTCAGTTATTGCCACTTTGTGATCAGGGCAAGACCATGGTTTCTGTTCTCCACGCGAACGGCGAACCTCATCACTTGCCAAATTGGCTGTTCTTAATTGCTTTTACAACAGCAACTCCAGTTGTTACGTGCCGCGGCGAGAACGGTAAACCCCCGTTCTGTGTAGCTGAGGTTTGATCTTGTACAAATACTGAAATATATACCCGCGTCGCGGATCGAACATTCTAGACTTTAATACTTCAGTGTCACAATTTACCAGCTAAAACTTAAAAACTTCACAATTGCAGTCCTTCCTTTTAGACGTATTAAAAATCTCCGCTGGGGGTATTAATTCACTAAGATGAAAAGAAAAGGAGAGGAAACGAAAAAAGAAAAGATCGTATAAACGATACAAGAGTATACACTGTAATTTATTACAATACAAAGTTTTAAATTTTATGTCAGCTTCCTTAACATTCGAATCGCAAAAAAAACACTACAAAAACAACTGTTTTTACTATTTAACTCAGCTCATCTTTTGTTGGATAGTGCGGTCAAACACGTCCACGAAAAGTAGAGAGCCGTCTTTGCCTGCTGGAATGGATAATAGCGACAAAAAATCAATTAACGACTAGAGAAAGATTGGACAGTTGAGAGGGCAATCTTATGTTTTCTAAAAAACACATTTCCAAACTACTTCGTTCGTCTGAGAAAAATTATCCACCTCTTACAGCATGTTACAACGGCAAAAGACTCCCTACCAGTCTATAACAGAGCTATCATTTAAAAAGTGGCAAAAACACCGTAAAGAAATTGTTGTGAAATCGCATAATAATAAATACTTAACGACTGGTCACGAGGGGTTCCCTCGAATCTCAATGTTTCCCTCGGCTTCGCCTCTGGAAACATTAAGATTCTCGGGAAACAAAATTTACTTTTTACCGAGGGACCAGTCTTAAAGTGATTTGTTATATAGCTGGAAATTTTGAAGCTAGGAATTCATTAAACCTCGCTGTAACGGCGGTCATCGGTCAACATTCGCGGGTAACATTGCATTGTTACCCTCTGATGTCATAGGCAATGTTGCCCGCTCAGAGAGTTTGGCGGGAAACAGTTTCATTGTTAGATGTCATGTAACCTCGAAGTAACCAATGAGACCGCGCGCTGTTGAGAAGAAATTTCCAGCTATATAACAATTTGAGTTATTGTAGACGCACGGTATGCTGATCGAAAGGTAGCAGGTTTACACCCCACCCCCACAAACAACAAGGGACATTATTAAACTAGATGATCATGTTGGTTGTGATCAAGACCGACACTCTGTTTCGATGATTGGTCATTGGACGGCGTTGTTGGGACGTTGCTCGCCACTGCCATCATTTCTTCACGTTTTAAAAATCTTATGTCAAAGATGCCTTTCAGCCGGCATTGTGGCCCTCATTACATAGGCTGTACGAGTTTGGCTGCGTAGCCTAGCTTGTTACTAAACGCTGTACGATATCTTAAGCATTCTTATAAATTTGCAAATAGACAAAAAAGTCCTAAACAACTGCAGTTTGAAAGTTCCATCGCGAAGAGGTTTGTTTTTGAATTTTTATAGCCAGAGTATCAATGCACTAGTCCCGGCATCAAAACGTTATTTTCTAAGGATTATTCTTAACGCTGCGAGCCCACAGACGAACGGAACACTAATCTTAAGGTTTCCTGTGCTTTCTTGGGTATTGTGTGGCTATTCAGGCGTTATACAGTCCAGTCTCTATACGACGGACAGGACACCTTCAGGACCGGCACTAAGAGTCCGTCTTAAGAGAAATGGCTGTCTTATAGAAAAACAAATGAAGGGAGTAAAGAAAGCCACAATGAGGGACAAAAGTAGTTGACACACTTGTTTAAAACGGGTGCTTTTAACAAACATTTAATTCATTTATTATTTCATTCTTTTTAAACGCCGTAAATCCCCTCACCCCCCGAATCAATGTTGTCTGAAGTAAAAAAAAGACTTGAAGGTCCAAAATTCAACATTGATTTTGGGGGGAAGGGGTTGGGGTAGACAGGGGAAGGGGATAAGTATATCCACTATGCAAAAAGGGGCCATTTTATGGAAGTGTGTCAACACTTTTGTCCCTCATTGTCTGAATACAAAATTGTGCTACTGCACACAAGTTGAGCCGTGCATGACACTGATTTTAACTGAAATTAAAGGAAACAATGACATAATTATGTTATTGGTGGTGGGGGTGACATTGACTTATTCACGACCGAATTGTAGGGCCAATTCGAATTACGTGATGACGTAATAGAAGGGCTGCGATATCCAGAATTAACGTCGATATGGTTTACAAGCTGAAAACTGACGCTGAAACTCGCGCACATGAACAACTTTTGATGAATTTCAAGGGTATGCGTACTGAAAATATTTTTAGTAAAGTGAATCTTTCTCGTTCTTCACTTTATCCGATTGTTAAGGCGCAAACAATCATGGGTAGGGTAAGGATTGACACGTGGTGGAGATAGTCACTGGCCGGCCACGGAACTATGGAGCGTTAGTGAGGAGCGGCCGTCACTGCGTTCAATATCGAAACTACGGAAAAGTGAAGGTAAATTCATGGCCAATTGAATAAAAAACTAAGGACAGCGTAGCAAACATTGCAAGTGTACACGAAAACAATTACTTTCAATCCTACCTCGTGACACCCTGTGTGACATGATAACGCAACGCAAATAGCGTGACATGAGCGCATATGTCTGTGTATTTGGACAGCATTTCTTAAGCGAAACCCCGTGTTTTTGGCTATTGTCGGCAGAGAAAATGAAAAGAAAGCTTTGAAACGTGAACTGGTATTTGACTCTCAAAGAAAACAACAGCTCAAACTGAGGAAAACACTGCCTCCTTCGTGTTACAACGGTTAACCACGTTTCGGCAAAAGGAAAGTAACATTAGTCTGTTATGACCTCTTAATAACGATATGTATTCTCGTGGTTAACCGTTGAAACTGCTTATTTGCACCACATCGCTGGAATTTTTCTCGCCAAGAATACGTATTGCGAAGCACTTTCTACATAGCGGAATCTTCTTTTGCCTTTTGTGAGGAATTAGCGCATAAAAAAGGAAGATTTTCCAGCGCACGGCCGTCATCGATCAAGTGTTATCCCGCTTTCCTTGTCATCAAGTGAACTTCTGGGCCAAAGTAATTGCTGTTTTGGCGATGATACAAACTGGTGTGTCTATCTTGAAAACAATTTCTTTGGCATTCTGTGATTTACGAGCAGGGAAATGACATAGTTGTCCATCCAACATCAATAAAAAATCATGCCACTGAATAAATGGCAGGCGGTCATCTAAAATCATTACAACTAAAGTACATTCCTAACCTGGTCTAACCTGTTCGACGGCTACCTACGCTAAAGGTTTGGATCAGTTAGGTTTGAAAAGGTCTCCAAAAAAAAAACAAACATATATATATAGGGCATAGCACAAACGGCTGGCTCATCTTTTCACGTCCTTTCACTAAGGGCACAAGTCAATGTCATAAAATGCATGTCCCCTCCGTTACTTTGCAGCACTTCATTCGCTTAAGTTAACCATTTACCAGAACAATTTTCATTGTACCCTAGTGTTTCCATCCTTTTTCCACTATTGATAATACTTGCGAGAACATTACATCCGCAGCAACGGCATTGATCACAACACAAATGATTTCCTCTCGACCCGACATGGTATCAGGAACGCGCGCGGGAGTGCAAGATTAAGTAATGACATACGCTTCGTACATTTTACTCTACGTATACTACAAATCAGGATGAAACTTGACAAATTGTTGTTTATAAACAAACACTTTCGCCCATAGAGTAACGTCATCGCACAAAAATTCAGCAGCGTCAAAACTCTAGCCGGAAAACACAGATACATGTTTCAGACAATGAGGGACAAAAGTAGTTGACACACTTGTTTAAAACGGGTGCTTTTAACAAACATTTAATTCATTTATTATTTCATTCTTTTTAAACGCCGTAAATCCCCTCACCCCCCGAATCAATGTTGTCTGAAGTAAAAAAAAGACTTGAGGGTCCAAAATTCAACATTGATTTTGGGGGGAAGGGGTTGGGGTAGACAGGGGAAGGGGATAAGTATATCCACTATGCAAAAAGGGGCCATTTTATGGAAGTGTGTCAACACTTTTGTCCCTCATTGTCTGAATACAAAATTGTGCTACTGCACACAAGTTGAGCCGTGCATGACACTGATTTTAACTGAAATTAAAGGAAACAATGACATAATTATGTTATTGGTGGTGGGGGTGACATTGACTTATTCACGACCGAATTGTAGGGCCAATTCGAATTACGTGATGACGTAATAGAAGGGCTGCGATATCCAGAATTAACGTCGATATGGTTTACAAGCTGAAAACTGACGCTGAAACTCGCGCACATGAACAACTTTTGATGAATTTCAAGGGTATGCGTACTGAAAATATTTTTAGTAAAGTGAATCTTTCTCGTTCTTCACTTTATCCGATTGTTAAGGCGCAAACAATCATGGGTAGGGTAAGGATTGACACGTGGTGGAGATAGTCACTGGCCGGCCACGGAACTATGGAGCGTTAGTGAGGAGCGGCCGTCACTGCGTTCAATATCGAAACTACGGAAAAGTGAAGGTAAATTCATGGCCAATTGAATAAAAAACTAAGGACAGCGTAGCAAACATTGCAAGTGTACACGAAAACAATTACTTTCAATCCTACCTCGTGACACCCTGTGTGACATGATAACGCAACGCAAATAGCGTGACATGAGCGCATATGTCTGTGTATTTGGACAGCATTTCTTAAGCGAAACCCCGTGTTTTTGGCTATTGTCGGCAGAGAAAATGAAAAGAAAGCTTTGAAACGTGAACTGGTATTTGACTCTCAAAGAAAACAACAGCTCAAACTGAGGAAAACACTGCCTCCTTCGTGTTACAACGGTTAACCACGTTTCGGCAAAAGGAAAGTAACATTAGTCTGTTATGACCTCTTAATAACGATATGTATTCTCGTGGTTAACCGTTGAAACTGCTTATTTGCACCACATCGCTGGAATTTTTCTCGCCAAGAATACGTATTGCGAAGCACTTTCTACATAGCGGAATCTTCTTTTGCCTTTTGTGAGGAATTAGCGCATAAAAAAGGAAGATTTTCCAGCGCACGGCCGTCATCGATCAAGTGTTATCCCGCTTTCCTTGTCATCAAGTGAACTTCTGGGCCAAAGTAATTGCTGTTTTGGCGATGATACAAACTGGTGTGTCTATCTTGAAAACAATTTCTTTGGCATTCTGTGATTTACGAGCAGGGAAATGACATAGTTGTCCATCCAACATCAATAAAAAATCATGCCACTGAATAAATGGCAGGCGGTCATCTAAAATCATTACAACTAAAGTACATTCCTAACCTGGTCTAACCTGTTCGACGGCTACCTACGCTAAAGGTTTGGATCAGTTAGGTTTGAAAAGGTCTCCAAAAAAAAAACAAACATATATATATAGGGCATAGCACAAACGGCTGGCTCATCTTTTCACGTCCTTTCACTAAGGGCACAAGTCAATGTCATAAAATGCATGTCCCCTCCGTTACTTTGCAGCACTTCATTCGCTTAAGTTAACCATTTACCAGAACAATTTTCATTGTACCCTAGTGTTTCCATCCTTTTTCCACTATTGATAATACTTGCGAGAACATTACATCCGCAGCAACGGCATTGATCACAACACAAATGATTTCCTCTCGACCCGACATGGTATCAGGAACGCGCGCGGGAGTGCAAGATTAAGTAATGACATACGCTTCGTACATTTTACTCTACGTATACTACAAATCAGGATGAAACTTGACAAATTGTTGTTTATAAACAAACACTTTCGCCCATAGAGTAACGTCATCGCACAAAAATTCAGCAGCGTCAAAACTCTAGCCGGAAAACACAGATACATGTTTCAGACAATGAGGGACAAAAGTAGTTGACACACTTGTTTAAAACGGGTGCTTTTAACAAACATTTAATTCATTTATTATTTCATTCTTTTTAAACGCCGTAAATCCCCTCACCCCCCGAATCAATGTTGTCTGAAGTAAAAAAAAGACTTGAGGGTCCAAAATTCAACATTGATTTTGGGGGGAAGGGGTTGGGGTAGACAGGGGAAGGGGATAAGTATATCCACTATGCAAAAAGGGGCCATTTTATGGAAGTGTGTCAACACTTTTGTCCCTCATTGTCTGAATACAAAATTGTGCTACTGCACACAAGTTGAGCCGTGCATGACACTGATTTTAACTGAAATTAAAGGAAACAATGACATAATTATGTTATTGGTGGTGGGGGTGACATTGACTTATTCACGACCGAATTGTAGGGCCAATTCGAATTACGTGATGACGTAATAGAAGGGCTGCGATATCCAGAATTAACGTCGATATGGTTTACAAGCTGAAAACTGACGCTGAAACTCGCGCACATGAACAACTTTTGATGAATTTCAAGGGTATGCGTACTGAAAATATTTTTAGTAAAGTGAATCTTTCTCGTTCTTCACTTTATCCGATTGTTAAGGCGCAAACAATCATGGGTAGGGTAAGGATTGACACGTGGTGGAGATAGTCACTGGCCGGCCACGGAACTATGGAGCGTTAGTGAGGAGCGGCCGTCACTGCGTTCAATATCGAAACTACGGAAAAGTGAAGGTAAATTCATGGCCAATTGAATAAAAAACTAAGGACAGCGTAGCAAACATTGCAAGTGTACACGAAAACAATTACTTTCAATCCTACCTCGTGACACCCTGTGTGACATGATAACGCAACGCAAATAGCGTGACATGAGCGCATATGTCTGTGTATTTGGACAGCATTTCTTAAGCGAAACCCCGTGTTTTTGGCTATTGTCGGCAGAGAAAATGAAAAGAAAGCTTTGAAACGTGAACTGGTATTTGACTCTCAAAGAAAACAACAGCTCAAACTGAGGAAAACACTGCCTCCTTCGTGTTACAACGGTTAACCACGTTTCGGCAAAAGGAAAGTAACATTAGTCTGTTATGACCTCTTAATAACGATATGTATTCTCGTGGTTAACCGTTGAAACTGCTTATTTGCACCACATCGCTGGAATTTTTCTCGCCAAGAATACGTATTGCGAAGCACTTTCTACATAGCGGAATCTTCTTTTGCCTTTTGTGAGGAATTAGCGCATAAAAAAGGAAGATTTTCCAGCGCACGGCCGTCATCGATCAAGTGTTATCCCGCTTTCCTTGTCATCAAGTGAACTTCTGGGCCAAAGTAATTGCTGTTTTGGCGATGATACAAACTGGTGTGTCTATCTTGAAAACAATTTCTTTGGCATTCTGTGATTTACGAGCAGGGAAATGACATAGTTGTCCATCCAACATCAATAAAAAATCATGCCACTGAATAAATGGCAGGCGGTCATCTAAAATCATTACAACTAAAGTACATTCCTAACCTGGTCTAACCTGTTCGACGGCTACCTACGCTAAAGGTTTGGATCAGTTAGGTTTGAAAAGGTCTCCAAAAAAAAAACAAACATATATATATAGGGCATAGCACAAACGGCTGGCTCATCTTTTCACGTCCTTTCACTAAGGGCACAAGTCAATGTCATAAAATGCATGTCCCCTCCGTTACTTTGCAGCACTTCATTCGCTTAAGTTAACCATTTACCAGAACAATTTTCATTGTACCCTAGTGTTTCCATCCTTTTTCCACTATTGATAATACTTGCGAGAACATTACATCCGCAGCAACGGCATTGATCACAACACAAATGATTTCCTCTCGACCCGACATGGCATCAGGAACGCGCGCGGGAGTGCAAGATTAAGTAATGACATACGCTTCGTACATTTTACTCTACGTATACTACAAATCAGGATGAAACTTGACAAATTGTTGTTTATAAACAAACACTTTCGCCCATAGAGTAACGTCATCGCACAAAAATTCAGCAGCGTCAAAACTCTAGCCGGAAAACACAGATACATGTTTCAGACAATGAGGGACAAAAGTAGTTGACACACTTGTTTAAAACGGGTGCTTTTAACAAACATTTAATTCATTTATTATTTCATTCTTTTTAAACGCCGTAAATCCCCTCACCCCCCGAATCAATGTTGTCTGAAGTAAAAAAAAGACTTGAGGGTCCAAAATTCAACATTGATTTTGGGGGGAAGGGGTTGGGGTAGACAGGGGAAGGGGATAAGTATATCCACTATGCAAAAAGGGGCCATTTTATGGAAGTGTGTCAACACTTTTGTCCCTCATTGTCTGAATACAAAATTGTGCTACTGCACACAAGTTGAGCCGTGCATGACACTGATTTTAACTGAAATTAAAGGAAACAATGACATAATTATGTTATTGGTGGTGGGGGTGACATTGACTTATTCACGACCGAATTGTAGGGCCAATTCGAATTACGTGATGACGTAATAGAAGGGCTGCGATATCCAGAATTAACGTCGATATGGTTTACAAGCTGAAAACTGACGCTGAAACTCGCGCACATGAACAACTTTTGATGAATTTCAAGGGTATGCGTACTGAAAATATTTTTAGTAAAGTGAATCTTTCTCGTTCTTCACTTTATCCGATTGTTAAGGCGCAAACAATCATGGGTAGGGTAAGGATTGACACGTGGTGGAGATAGTCACTGGCCGGCCACGGAACTATGGAGCGTTAGTGAGGAGCGGCCGTCACTGCGTTCAATATCGAAACTACGGAAAAGTGAAGGTAAATTCATGGCCAATTGAATAAAAAACTAAGGACAGCGTAGCAAACATTGCAAGTGTACACGAAAACAATTACTTTCAATCCTACCTCGTGACACCCTGTGTGACATGATAACGCAACGCAAATAGCGTGACATGAGCGCATATGTCTGTGTATTTGGACAGCATTTCTTAAGCGAAACCCCGTGTTTTTGGCTATTGTCGGCAGAGAAAATGAAAAGAAAGCTTTGAAACGTGAACTGGTATTTGACTCTCAAAGAAAACAACAGCTCAAACTGAGGAAAACACTGCCTCCTTCGTGTTACAACGGTTAACCACGTTTCGGCAAAAGGAAAGTAACATTAGTCTGTTATGACCTCTTAATAACGATATGTATTCTCGTGGTTAACCGTTGAAACTGCTTATTTGCACCACATCGCTGGAATTTTTCTCGCCAAGAATACGTATTGCGAAGCACTTTCTACATAGCGGAATCTTCTTTTGCCTTTTGTGAGGAATTAGCGCATAAAAAAGGAAGATTTTCCAGCGCACGGCCGTCATCGATCAAGTGTTATCCCGCTTTCCTTGTCATCAAGTGAACTTCTGGGCCAAAGTAATTGCTGTTTTGGCGATGATACAAACTGGTGTGTCTATCTTGAAAACAATTTCTTTGGCATTCTGTGATTTACGAGCAGGGAAATGACATAGTTGTCCATCCAACATCAATAAAAAATCATGCCACTGAATAAATGGCAGGCGGTCATCTAAAATCATTACAACTAAAGTACATTCCTAACCTGGTCTAACCTGTTCGACGGCTACCTACGCTAAAGGTTTGGATCAGTTAGGTTTGAAAAGGTCTCCAAAAAAAAAACAAACATATATATATAGGGCATAGCACAAACGGCTGGCTCATCTTTTCACGTCCTTTCACTAAGGGCACAAGTCAATGTCATAAAATGCATGTCCCCTCCGTTACTTTGCAGCACTTCATTCGCTTAAGTTAACCATTTACCAGAACAATTTTCATTGTACCCTAGTGTTTCCATCCTTTTTCCACTATTGATAATACTTGCGAGAACATTACATCCGCAGCAACGGCATTGATCACAACACAAATGATTTCCTCTCGACCCGACATGGTATCAGGAACGCGCGCGGGAGTGCAAGATTAAGTAATGACATACGCTTCGTACATTTTACTCTACGTATACTACAAATCAGGATGAAACTTGACAAATTGTTGTTTATAAACAAACACTTTCGCCCATAGAGTAACGTCATCGCACAAAAATTCAGCAGCGTCAAAACTCTAGCCGGAAAACACAGATACATGTTTCAGACAATGAGGGACAAAAGTAGTTGACACACTTGTTTAAAACGGGTGCTTTTAACAAACATTTAATTCATTTATTATTTCATTCTTTTTAAACGCCGTAAATCCCCTCACCCCCCGAATCAATGTTGTCTGAAGTAAAAAAAAGACTTGAGGGTCCAAAATTCAACATTGATTTTGGGGGGAAGGGGTTGGGGTAGACAGGGGAAGGGGATAAGTATATCCACTATGCAAAAAGGGGCCATTTTATGGAAGTGTGTCAACACTTTTGTCCCTCATTGTCTGAATACAAAATTGTGCTACTGCACACAAGTTGAGCCGTGCATGACACTGATTTTAACTGAAATTAAAGGAAACAATGACATAATTATGTTATTGGTGGTGGGGGTGACATTGACTTATTCACGACCGAATTGTAGGGCCAATTCGAATTACGTGATGACGTAATAGAAGGGCTGCGATATCCAGAATTAACGTCGATATGGTTTACAAGCTGAAAACTGACGCTGAAACTCGCGCACATGAACAACTTTTGATGAATTTCAAGGGTATGCGTACTGAAAATATTTTTAGTAAAGTGAATCTTTCTCGTTCTTCACTTTATCCGATTGTTAAGGCGCAAACAATCATGGGTAGGGTAAGGATTGACACGTGGTGGAGATAGTCACTGGCCGGCCACGGAACTATGGAGCGTTAGTGAGGAGCGGCCGTCACTGCGTTCAATATCGAAACTACGGAAAAGTGAAGGTAAATTCATGGCCAATTGAATAAAAAACTAAGGACAGCGTAGCAAACATTGCAAGTGTACACGAAAACAATTACTTTCAATCCTACCTCGTGACACCCTGTGTGACATGATAACGCAACGCAAATAGCGTGACATGAGCGCATATGTCTGTGTATTTGGACAGCATTTCTTAAGCGAAACCCCGTGTTTTTGGCTATTGTCGGCAGAGAAAATGAAAAGAAAGCTTTGAAACGTGAACTGGTATTTGACTCTCAAAGAAAACAACAGCTCAAACTGAGGAAAACACTGCCTCCTTCGTGTTACAACGGTTAACCACGTTTCGGCAAAAGGAAAGTAACATTAGTCTGTTATGACCTCTTAATAACGATATGTATTCTCGTGGTTAACCGTTGAAACTGCTTATTTGCACCACATCGCTGGAATTTTTCTCGCCAAGAATACGTATTGCGAAGCACTTTCTACATAGCGGAATCTTCTTTTGCCTTTTGTGAGGAATTAGCGCATAAAAAAGGAAGATTTTCCAGCGCACGGCCGTCATCGATCAAGTGTTATCCCGCTTTCCTTGTCATCAAGTGAACTTCTGGGCCAAAGTAATTGCTGTTTTGGCGATGATACAAACTGGTGTGTCTATCTTGAAAACAATTTCTTTGGCATTCTGTGATTTACGAGCAGGGAAATGACATAGTTGTCCATCCAACATCAATAAAAAATCATGCCACTGAATAAATGGCAGGCGGTCATCTAAAATCATTACAACTAAAGTACATTCCTAACCTGGTCTAACCTGTTCGACGGCTACCTACGCTAAAGGTTTGGATCAGTTAGGTTTGAAAAGGTCTCCAAAAAAAAAAAAAACATATATATATAGGGCATAGCACAAACGGCTGGCTCATCTTTTCACGTCCTTTCACTAAGGGCACAAGTCAATGTCATAAAATGCATGTCCCCTCCGTTACTTTGCAGCACTTCATTCGCTTAAGTTAACCATTTACCAGAACAATTTTCATTGTACCCTAGTGTTTCCATCCTTTTTCCACTATTGATAATACTTGCGAGAACATTACATCCGCAGCAACGGCATTGATCACAACACAAATGATTTCCTCTCGACCCGACATGGTATCAGGAACGCGCGCGGGAGTGCAAGATTAAGTAATGACATACGCTTCGTACATTTTACTCTACGTATACTACAAATCAGGATGAAACTTGACAAATTGTTGTTTATAAACAAACACTTTCGCCCATAGAGTAACGTCATCGCACAAAAATTCAGCAGCGTCAAAACTCTAGCCGGAAAACACAGATACATGTTTCAGACAATGTGGGACAAAAGTAGTTGACACACTTGTTTAAAACGGGTGCTTTTAACAAACATTTAATTCATTTATTATTTCATTCTTTTTAAACGCCGTAAATCCCCTCACCCCCCGAATCAATGTTGTCTGAAGTAAAAAAAAGACTTGAGGGTCCAAAATTCAACATTGATTTTGGGGGGAAGGGGTTGGGGTAGACAGGGGAAGGGGATAAGTATATCCACTATGCAAAAAGGGGCCATTTTATGGAAGTGTGTCAACACTTTTGTCCCTCATTGCAGGTACCAACTCTGGGTGTCCGTTTGACAGAGGTGTTTGTATTATAGTGGGGTCCGTTAAGAGAGAGTCGACTGTTATCCTCTTTACATGGGGATAGGGCTATCTAGTGGACAAATCTTTGTCAAGTGGATAACACAATTGGTTTCCCCGACACGCGGCCACTGGATATTGATTAAATGTTTGTCAGGATGATTTTAGGCAATTATATACAGCGGTGTCATAAAACATCATAGGTCTCTATTACGCCATTCTAATTGCGCTAAGTTCCACAAAATATGACGTGCGCAAACAATTTGTAAGTATTTTGTAATTCGGTATAAGCTAAATAAACCATATTTACTTACTATTTTAGTAGGACTGTAAACTGGCTAATGACGACCCAGGTCACGAGAAACTTGTGACTGTAGGGCTTCCTTGTAGTCCTTTATCCTATAACTATTAATTAACCCAATAAATGTTTTGCTGCCCAGGATCTGCTTGTGACATAACACAGTCAACCCTCTCTAAGACGGACACCTTTAGGACTGACACGACGTGTCCGTCTTAGAGAAATGGTTGTCTTATAGAGAGTCAACTAAAAGGAGTAAAGAAAGGCAGGGACCAAGTCTAGGTGTCCGTTATACAGAGGTGTTTGTAATATAAGAGGTGACCGTTAAGAGAGAGTCGACTGTGCTTGCAACTAGTATCCTCTAGTTAATAATATAACAAGACTACCAAAGAATTGTGCTCTCCATGCAAAGAAACTCAACGTCTACTAATTTTAACCTGGGTTTCTCTCTCCTACGTTTAAAAGTATTTCCTTGGATAATTTTCTCTTTACTTTTTAAAGCATCCGATCATCGAATTGTTGACAAAACGAATTTGACTGAATTTGCTTTTCAAGTTTCATATCTGAATACATATTTGGCAGTAACCCTGGGTTATCTTAACCTTGATTTGAACAACCAGGTCCTGGGCAAAAATACTCCTTTACTTTGGTTTGTAGAATGTGTAAGGAAAATTTGTTAAAATAATTAAAACTTTCCGGAATCATCCAGGAAGTAGCAACTATATTTGCATAAAGTCAAGTATTACTTAATGCATAAAAATAGCCTTAATGTAGAAATTCCACAATATTTCGAAATACATTTTTTTAAACCTTTGCACAGCAGGGAAAGGCACCCAAACTTCAAGTAGCGCAGAGAATTTCCAAAGAAAACTTGAATAAGGGCTGATATTAGATTAAGAGCTGTCACCATTGTGACATCACTGTCAAAATTTGGTTCATGTGTAATCCATGTGTTATAATGGTTCTCAGTAAGACTAAGCTGAAGATGGTAAGGTATAAGATGTCCAAAGATGTAAGATATGTCTACCAAAACACTGGGTTAAGCTATCTTAAGACCTGAAAAATTACTTAAAGAAAAAGGGCGTGAAAAAACTGAAAGGTTTCTTGACATTACAAGCCATCTTCATGTACACGTCTCATATGATTTTCATAGTGCCGATGAAGAAGATCCTCACTTCCCATCTCCTCTTGACAAATCCAGCAGCTGTGTTTTTCAGTGATGGCTGATTGAGGGACTACCATACCACTGCATCCAGTCTCGCTCTGGGTCAGTGAGTTATTTGTCTTAATATCAAGTCTTTTACTTCCTGCTCGCTTAAGCTTACAACGAAAACTTTTAGAAGGACACTCCTTGCTGTGACGATTATGAGACTTTGCTTTCGTGTGGAGTTCTTCATGTTTCCTAAGATTTCCTTTTTGACTGAAACACTTGCCACACTGTTTACATTCATATGGCTTTTCTCCAGTGTGAATTCTTTCATGAATCCTTAGGTGTCCTGTTCGCCTATAACACTTGCCACAGTGTTTACACTCATATGGCTTCTCTCCCGTGTGCACTCTTTCATGAACCCTTAGGGAACTTGACTGACTGAAACACTTGCCACAATGTTTACATTCATAAGGTCTCTCCCCAGTGTGTAATTTTTCATGACTCCTAAGACCTACTGTGGTGCTAAAACACTTAGCACACTCTTGACATTCATAAGGCTTCTCTCCAGTGTGAACTCTCTCATGAACTCTTAGGTCTTTTGCTATGCTAAAACACTTACCACAGGTTTTACATTCATGAGGCTTGTTCCCAGTGTGAATTCTTTTGTGAACCATTAGGGATCCTGCTTGGCTAAAACACTTGCCACACTGTTTACATCCATAAGGCTTCTCTCCACTGTGAACTCTTTCATGAGACCTTAGGGCTCCTGATGTGCGACAACACATACCACACTGTTTACATTCATATGGCTTCTCTCCATTGTGAACTCTTTCATGATCCCTTAGGGAACTTGACCGACTAAAACACTTGCCACAATGTTTACATCCGTAAGGTCTCTCCCCAGTGTGTACTATTTTATGTCTCCTTAAGTTCTGTGCTAAGCTAAAACACCTGCCACATTGTTTGCATTCATAAGGCTTCTCCCCAGTGTGAAGTCTTGCATGAATTTTTAGGTCGCCTGCTACACGAAAATGCTTCCCACACTGTTTACATTCATAAGGCTTCTCCCCAGTGTGAACTCTTTTATGAATTTTCAGGTGTCCTGCTTGGCCAAAACACTTTCCACACTGTTTGCACTCATAAGGCTTCTCCCCAGTGTGAACTCTTTTATGAATTTTCAGGTGTCCTGCTTGGCTAAAACATTTGCCACACTGTTTGCATTCATAAGGCTTCTCTCTAGTGTGAATCCTTTCATGAGACTTTAGGGCTCCTGATGTGCGACAACACATACCACACTGTTTACATTTATATGGCCTCTCCCCAGTGTGAACTCTTTCATGAATTTTCAAGTGTTCATAAGGCTTCTCCCCAGTGTGCACTCTTGCATGACTCCTTAAGGCACCTGCTTGCCTAAAATACTTGCCACACTCTTTACATTCATAAGGCTTCTCTCCAGTGTGAATCCTTTCATGAGACTTTAGGGCTGCTGATGTGCGACAACACATACCACACTGTTTACATTTATATGGCCTCTCCCCAGTGTGAACTCTTTCATGAATCCTAAGGTGTTCTGCTCGACTAAAACACTTACCACACTGTTTGCATTCGTAAGGCTTCTCTCCAGTGTGCACTCTTCCATGTTTCCTTAGGTCTCCTGCACCACGAAAACATTTCCCACACTGTTTACATTCATAAGGCTTCTCCCCTGTGTGAACTCTTTCATGTCTCCTTAAGGCTCCTGCCTGGCTAAAACACTTGCCACACGTTTTACATTCATAAGGCTTCTCTCCAGTGTGAACTCTTCCATGTTCTCTTAGGTCTCCTGCATCACGAAAACATTTCCCACACTGTTTGCATTCATAAGGCTTTTCCCCACTGTGAACTCTTTCGTGTTTCCTGAGGTATCCTGCTTGGCTAAACCACTTGCCACACTGCTTGCACGTTAAGGACATGGAGTGCAACCTCCTTTATTCAATCCTATTGTCATAAAAAGTAGCTGTTAAGGCTTATCTTTCTCAAACTCATTAATAATCCATAAAGAAAACACAAAGAAAATTAATGTTTAATGAGTGTCTGGAAATCAGATGAAAAACTCCTCATTTTTGCATCCTTAATTTCGCCTTATAACATCCTTTTTCAGGGGGTTCATTAAGGGCCGGGCACCGGGCAAATTGACCGGCTGTGAACACGACTTTGCCCGGCTGCTTTACATCTCAAAGAACTTCTTTTTAATACAAGGAACGATCAAAAACAGTTTTAAGTTACAATCGTGCCCATTTCTTGATGAGTCTTATCGAGTGTAAAACATACTTTGCCGTGCAATTTCCACTTTATTACACGCGGCATGAAATCCCCTCGTTCTTTGTGTGTTAAAAACAAGAATCGCCCCATAACACATTGCGAAAAGAACTGTGCTTCATAAACGACCACCTGAAATGTATCAGTGTTGCGAGCACGTGAGCATGGCGGCCCAGAAAAGAACGCGTTCGATAGCGTATTATATTATTTTTCGACTTTAACCAAAGGGCCTCCAGTAGAGAAAAGACCAAGAGATGAGTAGACTTCTTTGTGATTTAACCTTTTACTTGCCTGTATATATTGAATGGCTTAATCACCATGTTCAACGAAGCGAAGCGTGATTTTTATTCGTCTTATGGTTTACGCCAATGAATTAATTTTCGGTGCGTTCACGTTAAAACAGTGCTCCTCCCGTCTAGTCATTGAAATTTTAAAGATAAGTTGATTACGGCTCAGCTGCTGACGGTGAGTTTGAGTAAAGATTATTATGAGCAGAGCTATTAAAACAGAACCAAAAAGTCCAATTTGTGTGGTGGGTATTGGTATCAAATCATGATTAAATTGTCTAGAAAAGTTATCTTTTTTTGGTTGTTGAAAGTCATTGTCTGCAGCTTCAAAATGCAGGAAAACACATCCTTACGACTATAGAATTTCAAAATTTTCCGGGGGAGCATTCCCCCGAACCCCCTAGAGGGCAAGGCCCTCCGGGCCTTGCCAATTCTTTGCCCGGGTGTCAAACTCAGTTGCCCTCCTGTTCAAAACCTTAATGAACCCCCTGCTTTTTGAGAAGTAATATCAAGCAGTCGACACAGTGTTTCATAACCAGATGAAACACCTCGAAGTTCGTCAAAAATACTCCGCTGGGCGTCGTACACACATACATATATATATATGCTTTATTTGGTAAAGCAGGTTGAGAGATGGAAGCTTAAGCTGATGTGGATCTGCTAAACTATATTAAATAATTACATAATGATAAAAAATTACCAAATGTATTAGCTATACAAAAGAAATGTCAAAATATTACAATACATACTATCTAAATTAGAGGAACAAGAATTTCAGCTAAAAGAATACAAAAGAGTACGGCATGCGTAAATTAATAAAATAATTTGTGAAAAAGGTAATCTAAAAGTAAATAAAGTCATCACTGTTCTTGTATGTAACAGTGGAACTGGTCCCAAAAAGATAATCCATCAATAGATTTAGAGTGTTTTGCAATATTTCCTTTAAAAGATGCAAGGGAAAGTGATGACTTGCTCTTTACAGGTAGAGCATTCCATATTATGCTGACGCGATGAGTGAAAGAGTCACAGAGTCCTTTCCACATGTGAGATTGTCCCTTAAATTGTATTTAGTCACACGCTTAGTGAAGAGATTTGTAATACCACGAGAAGCTAAGTTGTAGTAAGCTTGATAAGCAATGCTCGCCAGTCTTTTCTTGTAAAGATATTATAAGGAGTACCATTTAGCTTTAGATAGAACTTCATGCTTAGGAATGGAGGGACTTATATTATGAATAAGAAGGGCAGCACGGATGTGTGAGTCTTCCAGATCCTGAAATGAGTTTGATCAGGCCCATAGAGAAATACAATAAGTTACACTAGGTAATATGCCTTTAAAATAGATAGTTTCTAAGGTGGTGTGGTCAAAGGTTTTCATCTGTTTAAGTTTGTTTAATTTAGCATTAAAATTTGCAGTAATGGATTTAATGTGGGGTGACCTGCAAAGTTTATTGTCTAAAGTGACTCCCAGACTTCAAGAGTGAGATACACAGTTTATCAAATTATTTTCTAAGGTGATAAGCAGAATTGGTCCAATGAATGGCATCTTTAATTGATACAAACTTAATTTCAGTTTTGACAGGATGAATGGATATGCAGTTTCAACGTGCCCAGTTTTGTAATTGTTGCAAAATGTTTTGAACATGAGTACAACTAGAGTCAATAGAGTCATCAATTACATAGGCAGTGGAATCGTCAGCAAACAGTTCCAGGTTGGATGAGTCTAAGGAGATAAGGAGGTCATTGTGAAGGTACTAAAAAGTCTGGGTCCTAGTAGAGATCCCTATGGTATGCCTGAAAAGATCTTCATTATTGTTGAGTTGAGCTGTTGACTGACACTTTGATTTCTGTTGCTGAGGTAATCTAAGATCCAGTTGAAGTCGTCGCTGCAGAGGCCAGAGGCTTGCAGCTTCAGAGGCAGAAGTTGATGGGAAACACAGTCTAAGGCTTTTTGGAAATCTATAATGATGACACCGACAGATTTCTTCTGATTTAGGGCGAATCTCCATTTCTCTGGCATGTGAAGTAATAACAACTCTGTAGATCTACCTTTCCTAAAGACCCATTGTGAGTTGCTAAACAGATTGTTATGTTCTGGAAAAAGTCCATTTGTTTGCAGACCAGACTTTCTAAAAGCTTGCTCGGTTGACTTAGCAGGGATATGGGACGATAGTTACCACAATCCAACTGACTGTCTTTTTTGTGGATACGTTTTACTTGAGCTGTTTTCCACTGTTGAGGAAATTTTCAGTCAGCAAAGCTCTTCCTTGCAATGACGAAAAAGCTATCAATGAAGACATCCCCTATTAGGTGAAGCTCTCTCCCTCCTAAGTTATCTGGCCTACAGGCCTTACCCCTTTGAGGTGACGAATCGCACAGTTAGATACAAGTTCCCCATTAACAAATAGAGATGGAAGGGTTGGGGTCACTCTGTAAATGTAGTTTGTGAATGGAGGGAGATGAAGTACAGTATTGTTGTTCAAGGTTGAGCATATGTTTGTAAAATAAGAATTTCAACATTTGCTTTCAGGGTATCTTCTGTGAGAAGTAACCCTTGTAAATCCTTAATGGAACCAATTGAAAGGGAGTTGATGGTGCCTTGGAATGATTTAGCTACTTTCCAAAATTCTTTACTGGATTTCACATTGGAGAATTTATATTTCCAGTAAGACAGTTCAGCAGATCGTAATAGTTTTGTGCATTCCTTTGTTTCTGGTAGTTACTCCATTGAACAGAGCCTTTTGGAGTGTTTTGGGCTTCGGTGAGGAGTTTGTATCGTTTGTTCATTCCTTTCCTCAACGAAGAGTTCATCCATGACAAGTTATTTGATCGAACGTTAATTTTCCTGAGGGAAATGTGGTGATTAATGATATACTTATACAGAGTTTCCTATGCCCAGACGGAATCATCAATGTCATCAAATATGTCACAAATGTTCCAAGGAGCAGATGCGAACTCGTGTCTTAAAGCAGAAACATCTACATTCTTAAAATCATGAATTACTTTGAGAGCTGGCTTGTGATAAGTTCTCCTAAGATTTATCACGGCGTAAATCAAGTGGTGGTCAGAGATCCCTAGGTTGTCGTATTTTCAACTCTCTTCTCGGAGTTTTATCTGGAGATGAGACACTGCATCTCATGCTAGATGTAAATGCTTCTTAAATGAGAAAATTCAGCTAGATAAAAGAGCCACTGCTATGCTATTGCCACTTGTCTTCCAAAAGAAAAAAAGCATTATGAATGACGCGAATTCTATGAAAGTGAAATGAAAAGCACGAAATCAGACACTTTGTAAGACGGAATCCACCAGGATTTCAATTGAGTAATTTTAACTTGGGCCACCTGTGGTTAACATAAAGAACACAATGTTATTTTTATGGTGCACCAAAAACAATTACCCTCTGCGCTTTTTAATTACAAAAATAAAGAACAAAACTATCGAACGTAAGACACGTACATGTACTGAATTTCTACATGTACGTGCAGGTGTTTATGTAGATGAGAATTTAAATTGGAAAGAACACGTTAACTTAATTGCCGATAAGGTCTCTAAATCTATTGGCATTATAACGAAAGCCAGATTCTATCTTTCTATGCCATCGTTGCCTACCCTATATTTTGCCTTTTTCCAAGTTAGCCTAAACAGGTTCTTTTCTATGTTTTAAAAAACATAGGTACGTTTAACATGCATGAGCTATTTTGAATGCTTCAGTGTAACCGTATCGACAATCTACTGATTTGAAATTGGGCATTGCTGAACATTTATGAAAATGCGAACCGCTGCACACAGCTGAGTCGATCCTCAAACTATAGATTAACTTTCTTTGTCTTTCCTTTGGACATCTGGTGCAAAACTAAACAAATTGTTAAAGTACTGTGAATGTCAACCCACCAAACATTGCTTACAAAGAGGACTCGAAGGTTTCAAGGTATCTTCATGGTTTCTTAAGATAATAAAGCTTGACGAATACTGAATAGCTAGGACTCCTGACTTGATTCTAAAAATGTTATAAGTTATTGCTTCTTAAAAGAAAAGAGCCTTTACTTAAGGCACTAGTTACAAAACTAAAGAGGTCTCCACACGTTCAAGTTACTATTATTACTGTACAATTCGTACATAAAAGAATGCAAATTGTTTACTAGAAAGTTTGCTTAAACGATTTTAACAAATCACCTCGGCTTTACAACATCATAATGCTTCATGCAACGTTGAGATTGGTAGCCTAACATTTATTTACTTCCTAGAAAATTATTACTGCCGAAATATATTCGTACTCATATCATGTTATTCTACTCAATAAAACAATATCTAATTATTTTGTCAATCAGCTTCTGCCAATTTTATTCCCTAACACTATTGTTTGTACTTAAGTTACGTATCTTTACTAAATAAAATATCCTTCAACAACTATATGACTCTTAAGCAGAAAGCATGTATAACGTTGTGCACTTAATTCAAGATAAAGATAAAGATCTGTTGAACTTTGTAACCAAGAGAATAAAGCTTGTTTACAGGATTAACGTACCTCGTACAGCTTTCAAAAAAAATGAGCTGCCTTTTAAACTTCTAAAACCACGATTGATTTATAGGCCACATACTCCAGAATTAAAGTCCATATCTAAATTTCAATTATTGTTTCATTGGACGAACTTTAAAAATATATGACCTGTTTTATGCTCTACCTTAAAGCAAGTAAAACACAACTCATAAATTAAGAAACACGAGCATTGTACCATTTGCAATAGCCAAATTAGGTCAGAAATGTCTTGAAGCAGCACCCACACTAACATATGAACCCTTAAACAGTTGCATAAGTGTTCTCAGTGTTTGAATCATGGAGATATTTCAATTCTAAACATGCTTCTAAACACCTTTTGTAATAACAGATGAAAAAATTGTGAAGAATCAAGATGGCGATCTCAAAGTACCCTTGTTTGACCTTAAACAAATATGTCATATTTAGATGCCAAAATCTCATTGGTTCCTGAGCATCAACCAGTACCCTCAACCTCATTGGCCCCTGCGACAGACATCCAAACACACAAGCCACAAAGCCACAAAGTTACATATGCTCAAACCATTGACATACAGTGTATGAGCTATTTTGAATAAATGGTAGTTAGCACAAGTTTAGGCTATTTAGGTTCTTAAATAGGTTCTTATTTTCTGAAGAAAAAAAAAACAGTATAGCAAACAGTATTTAGTGGTTCAGCTTATTCCTCATAAAAAATCTGCATACTAAATTAGAAGTTTTGTAAAAATGAATAAATTAAGAAGAACTAAAGCACTGATGTCAAGAAATTTGAAGGCCTTTCTCCAAAGAGGACTCTGACTTAATGTATCTTATTTGCCCAGGGGGACAGATTTTTTCATACATTATTTTTAGAAAATAAGAACATGATTCAAATTTTAGGCTAACAGGTTCTCATATAGAGGGGGTGTTACTGGCAAATTTTACGTGTAGCCTAACAGGTTTTTAAAATCCAGGTTCTTAGTCACAGGGTTTTACTCTATTCAATTCATACAAATGTCATCTCATAGGCAACAAGTACAAGCAGGTAAGTTTCGTATTCCCAGGTAGCCTACGATGAGTGCTTTTTTTCATGTGAAAGCAACGCTAATGCGGGGCAAATTCTGGGCGGAACACAAACAAACATGAGAAAACTGCAGCTGAGTTGCTGGAAAACGAAGAAAATCTTAAACATTTTAATGTTTCAGTGGGTTTAAAACTAACTAACAGGCCTAAAAAAATCATTGTTTCCATCAACAAAGGAAAGATCAGCTCATCGTCACTGAGAAAAATAACAAGCCTAACGAGAAATTTAACAAAAGAGTGGTTGGCCTGTGAGTTCAATAAAAATACAAAGATGGCCTCAAAATCCTCAAAACATGGTAATATCCCGAAGCAACTTTAATGTTAATTTCCAGTGATCAATAAAACTTCTTTTAAAGGATACCTTTCACTGACCTGGACATATATGGATAGGAAGCCTGCAATTAAGTTAAAACAGATTCTCTGTTGACATTTTCTAACCAAGTGGATGAAAAATCTTGTGCCTTTGAAATAAATGGAACAAGTACATTTGGTGAATAAACTTCAAGATGGGCTGAAGCTCTGCATATATTCCTTGTACTGTAATTAAGTTAAATCAGTCTGAAAAAAGATGGCTTAAGGTGGCTTACTACAGTTTTTTTCCCAATAACAATGTGCATGATGCTTGCACTAAGCAAGCCATGCAAGTCTCTCAACCAAACAAAACTCCTGCCAGCAAGACAAGGAAAACCTGAAGATCAAACAATATGAAAACCTTCTGAAAAAAATTCCTTGTTATGCTGTGGTTTCTAAGAAGTAATTTTCTAGCAAACTTTTTAAATATTTAGGTTCAGAAAATGTGAGTAAAACTTTTTATTTTACTGCTGGGCGTGTCACCTATGTTGTTTAAAATTTTTGAACACTGTCAAAAACATTATGAACAAGTGGATAATAATTGGTTTAATTTGTACCTGCATTATCTGTTCTAGTTTATGATTTTTAAAATACAACAGTCACTTTTGCAATGAAAATACTAACATGCACTTGAAACAGATGAGAAAAAAATGTACTTAAAATGATTCAACTCCCAGCTTAAGAAACAAAGGAACACAACCAGACTACATGTAGATAAGGTTTGGTTTTTCAATCTGTTTTGCAAGTTATCATCAATAAATCCTAAATGTGTGAAATCTAAAAATTTTATGCATGTGAAAATAAAGGTTTCTCTAACGTCGTGGTTCTAAGAGGAATAAAGCTAAGCCATATTTCGGTCAACACTGCCACTGACAGAGTATGTGATAAACAACACAATTAATTTTGCCTGCAGAGGCTGACACGAAAACAGATGTACATTGGTACCTTTATATCTCCCATGAGAGACTTCTGACCGGCAAGAACGAGCAATGACTTTGTTCACAAAAAATTGTCGACAAGTCTTTCTGTGAAGGCGGTTTGCTGCGATGCAGTTTGCACACATTTATACTCAGAGAAACTGTGTGTAGGCATTTTGTTAACAAATAAATTATCTTTCATGTTCCAAAGCAAAGTCCCCATGAACAAACAAGTCCTCACTGATGGAGCACAATATTGTTAACTACTTTAATATGGAGACACAAAGCTCCAGTTGACTTTTAATGTAAGAATAATTCTTCGTTTTCACTGTCACGCAATAAACATGGCACAAACAAATAAATTGGAAACTGTCCAGTGGAAGAAGCCAAGAAAATGAAAATATGTTATAAAGGACTAATATATAAACAATTTGTCCAAATCTCAGGTCTTTGTGGCCCACAGTTTCTGAGTTATTTGCTGAAACATTTCATGCACCTCTATTAGAGCTTTGTATGGAGACACCATATTGGTGGACAGTACGAAAACAACTGGAGTTCACTTTTTCTATAAAAGCTCTTCCTTTTCACTCAAGAGCTAGCATACGTGTGCATAAAGTCATCTTTTAATACTTGAAATGGCGAAACTGCTGAAAATCAAGAGGAGAGACTTTTTTCAGTGAGACAGCATTTCTATTTTGGTGCCACGCTCTGTGAAAACTTGAAAGTTCAAATTACTGTATTTTCGAAATGAAACATCCTTCGGGGCTGGAAACTTGTACAAAGATTTATTTTCTATTCAACTTCAACCTAGTGTGAATCAGAATTCGTAAAACCTTGCTTTTTTGACTTTGCAATCTGATGACGTCACTGTGAAAACCATCAATAGTTGTCTTTCATGCTAAAATTATCCATACCATGCGAAGAAGACAAAATCCTCTTCGGTTTCACAAGTGAAGCAGTATTATCATCCACAAATCGAGGATGAAGTGAGCTTTAAAAAATCCTATTAAATGTCACCATATTCCCTTTTCGGAACTTTTCAGTGGTGAATGTTCAGTTGTGGTATCCACGCTGTAACAAACCGTGCAAGGATCGGATGGTCCAAAACACATTTTTAGCTTGACAGATGGTGGCCAGAGGAGTTTCTCATCCCAGGGCCGTCTAGGAATATAAAAACCTTTTAATTTTGGCGCGAAAGTTCACAGTTAATTTATAATTTCACATGTGAAAGTCCAAAATTGCCATGGCAACCTCCCGTACGTCTCCAAGATGGCGACGAAGATTATAAATGTTGTGAATGAAAATGTGACGAATTGTTGATGTCAGGGCATTGAAAGACGCTTTAGAAAACCTAAACACACGAGAAAGCTCATCAAGAAGGATTCGTTTTGTCCAAATCCTTAAATTTTCCCGAGCCTTTTAGCTCGTGCACTTTAGTTTACTTCATTTTCATACAGCGAAGACGGCCCCCTAGTATAAACGAAAGCTTGCGGTGAAGAGCTCACTTTTTTGCCTCAATCCTAACACTTAGATTATTCCAAGATGTATGTTAAATGTACTGAAAATTTTTACTTACCTCTAGTAGTCAGCAGAATTTTGCAATCTCAAGCTAAACAGTCAACACATCAACTAAAGCTAAACAACCGCTTTCTGTCCGAAGGGTGACAAATAGTGCTTAGTCTGCCTCGGACAACAATAACCGTGTCCACCGATGCGGTGCGGTAGCCTCAGTCCAGTCAAAATTGGTTCAACATCAAACCAACAGAATTTTTTTCCAGGCCATTTGATTAATTTTTCGATGGCTGCTAAACAACATACTAAAAATTAGCCAAATTCCTCTTGGTGGTAAACGAAAAAAATTTGCATTGATGATTTTCAACTTTTACCACAGGACACCCAGTTTCAGCAACATCACAAGCTCAGACAAAGCCATTTGTATCATTGTAGTTTGTTGTAAGTTTTAATATAGCTGTTTCAACATTTGCCGCCTGGGGGATTTATCAGGGTTCTTAAGATCCGACGACGGCGACAGCAACGAGAACGTCAAAAAAGCAATAGGTTTAATAACCAAAACAACAAGTTTGCCCATCACGCTTTTTTGTACTTTTCTTTGCCCTCACTGCACGACTACGCCGTGAAAAGGCCTAATTTCACGTTTTACGGGGGAAGCACACAAGCGACGATGAAATTTCCTCTCTCTTTCTGAAGTTGGATATGATTCATAGGGATTCAACTTTAGGAGGGTTCACCTACATTTGACAAAGTTAGTGACTTCGAGTAATCGCGATGAAGATTGAAAGATCGCGAATTCACTTTTTCTGCGACGGTTTTGCTGCCGTCGCCAACCTCGGATCTTAAGGTCCTTATTTGATACGTAGCCTGCGTAGCGTTTACCCTTACCCTCCCCCTCCCCTTCTTCATGTTTTCGCTGTCGTTTTATTTTTCGCGCTGCCCAAACCGGAAATCCCGTTCCTCGGACTTTCTTTGCACCAAAACAAAACAAAACAAAAAAATAAAATTAATGTAAATTTGCCTGAGAAGTGGTTTTTTGAGCGTTTTTGAAAGATTTTGAGTTCGCTGTTTACTGTTCCCCCTATAGAACGACAAGGGTAGAATCAATCTATTAATCATAACCTTTACAATTTCCTCAAATTTGATTGATGCATTAACTGCTTTATTTTTCATTTATCATTGTGTAGTGGGTTGTAATTGCACAGTGTAATCGGACAGTTGGCTGTAGTCGGATACCTGTAGTAGGACAGTTACATTAGCCAATCATATTTTAAAAGTGCACTCAGCTAAATCCAAATCCACTGGTCAGCTGACTTGACCGCCACTTTGATTTATATGTAGTACTCACTGTAGATAATCCACTGGATGTAATATAGGCGGCCTTATGGTGTCTATAGATGTAGTCGGACTTTGCTATGTCCGAGTACAATCAGCTCGAGTTTTGTCGGATAGTGCGGTCAAACACATCCGTGAAAAGTATAGAGTTTTTCGCCCGCTGGAATGGATAATAACGAACACAAGTAAAATTTGACAATGTCCAGCACCTTAATTAGCGATCAGTCCGGGCCATAACCATTTCTGGATAAGAACTGCACGGAAAATTGGTTTAAAAAATAATTCATTTATTTGAAACACTCAGCATACAAGTCTTGACATTATAATCCTGCAATCTGAAAGGGGTAAGTGGACGATTTCCAGTACAAATTCATCATTTGAACGTCGTGGTCTTCCACTAGCACTAGAGATCAAATCCTGTATTCAAAGAAACAAAAACTCCGGGTGAAAATGCAGGAAATAGGTCACCCCTCTCAACGCGAAACCAGCGGCAAAAATAAGATTTGTTGCACAGCATAATTTACTCACTAGGATGGAAAGAATTATTAGATAAAAGTCGTTCAGTCCTGAACGATAATAATTATATAGAAAAAACTGGCTAAAAGCGAAGCTCTTGTTAATAGATTTATAAACAAGAAAATTAAAATCGTGTAACGCTAAAGTCTTAAACGAGACGATTCACAACGACGATTTTTAGCGCAACACGGCGTTGCAACATTCTTGCGACATTGTTTCGAATGGTTACAACATTGTTCCAGCATTGCAACACTGTGTTGCGCTAAAAACTGTCGTTGCGAATCGTCCCGTGTAACATCACCTTAAAAGTCTGGGTGACCATGCGATTTCCCGCCAAAAAGACCTCGAGTGCATTGGGTTGCCATACCTGTTGAGTTATTTTACATTGGTATGCCTGTGGTGCCGATGGATGGACGGGCGAGTGTAGAAGTTCACTTTTTTATTGCCTAGCGATACTGGTGCTAAGTTAATGACCATCTGCATTTTAAAGCATTCAAATGTTGTGACAAGTATTATAACAATAAAATGAATCCACGAGCGTAGCCAACGTCAGGGGCCCTGTTGTTTCTTACACTCCTTTAGTGTGTAGAAGTCGTTAAAAGCAGTATCCAGCCGTTTCCAATTGATTTTGAAGGGGGTCTTCTTTTTCTACACACCGGGGGAATTATGTGGAAAAGGTCAAAAATTTTGTATAATTGAAAATCGTCAGGAGCCGTTTTGTTTCTTAGACTCCTTTAGAGTCTAGAAGTCGTTAAAAGCAGTTTCAAGCCATTTCCAAGTTATTTTGAGGGGGGGGTCTTCGTTTTCTACACACCGGGGGGATTGTGTAGAAAACGAAGACCCTGGTCGAAATTTGGCAGAATTGAAGATATTGTTGTTTCTTACACATCTAAGGTCGAGATACCCGTTTCTAGATATTTATAAGTGATTTTGAGGGGGTCTTCGTTTTTGGGTCTTAGGTCTTAGGTCTTGGTTTTCTACCCACCCTTTGGTTATGTTCTTTAACTCTGAGACAGCCAGGTCATAATATTGCCATCTCTTATACTTGTAGGACTAAGAAGTCGCTAACTTTCACGATTAAGAGTAGTAAACTTCTCCCTTAACAGTTAGGGAAAGTTCATTTAATATGACAAGGGGGGGGGGGGGGTGAAGATATTGAGGGGGGGCTCCGAAAATTTTAGACACCCGAAGGGAGGGCTCTGAAAAAATTGTTGCGCTAGGAGGGGGGGCTCCGAAAATTTGTATACTTTAAAACCAACACATGACATCATCATACAGATCGGATGGTTTTCAACTCAACAATTTAATGACCTGTGCAACTCAGCTATATCACGTGGTTTACAGATATAACAAATGTAGTCTCAGTAATTATTACACTCTTGTTCATCCCAAAAATGCTTTAGAAAATTGTATCACAACTGTATCCCAAGTTTGTCATAGTACAAACCATTGAAGACAATAACGGTAAATATATTTAATACAGTCTAGCGATCTTTTTTCAGGGGAGCAAAGGAATTGAAGGAGGAGTGGGGGGGGGGGGGGGGCTCTGAAATTTTTTCGACTACCAAGGAGGGGGCTCCTAAAAAATTGAACCGCTAGCGAGGGGGGCTGCTAAAATTTCAAGCTTCGAGTTTCAATATCTTCATCCCCCCTTTGTCATATTAAATGAACTTTCCCTTAGAAAAGTGAAAGTTTTTTGCCCGTCGTTTTTTCTTTACTGAAAGCTAAGACAATCTGTCTGCGGCCAGAGGCATCCCATCTCTTTAACACAGAACTGCGGTCAATTTCCGTTGGTTTATGAATGTACGATAAAGCAAGCCTGTTCAGCCTGGCATTAGCCATGCTTGTTCGAGACCAGGTTTTAAGCCTTCTCATGATCAGTGAGCTGAAGTTTCTTAAAAAAAAAAAACGGCCAAAATCAAGACGAGGCAACTGCCTCGTCTTGCCTCATGCTAGCTACGGCCCTGTTAAGAGCTGACACCATCGTGACATCATTGTCAAAAGTCCATGTGTAATCCATGTGTTAAAATGGACTCACAGTAAGACTAAGCTAAAGCTAGCAAGGTATAACATGTCCAAAGATGCAAGATATGCCCACCAAAATACTGGGTTAAGCCATTTTAAGAACCGAAAAGAAACTAACATGAAGCGTTTAAACAACAAAAGGTTTCTTGACATTACAAGCCATCTTCATGTACACATCTCATATGATTTTCATAGTGCTGAAGAAGGAGATCTTCACTACCCATCTCCTCTTGACAAATCCAACAGCTGTGTTTCTCAATGATGGCTGATTGAGGGTCTACCACACCACTGTCTCCACTCTCGCTCTGGGTCAATGGGGTGTTTGTAAGTCCTGAGTTATAATCAAGTCTTTTACTTCCTTCTCGCTTACGCTTACAACAAAAACGTTTGGAGGGACACTCCTTACTGTGACGATTATGAGACTTTGCTTTAGTGTGGAGTTCTTCATGTTTCCTAAGATTTCCTTTTTGATTAAAACACTTGCCACACTGTTTACATTCATATGGCTTTTCTCCAGTGTGAATTCTTTCATGAGTCCTTAGGTGTCCTGTTCGCCTATAACACTTGCCACAGTGTTTACACTCATATGGCTTTTCTCAAGTGTGAACTCTTTTATGAACCTTTAGGGATCCACTAAACCGAAACCGCTTGCCACACTGTTCACATTCAAATGGCTTCTCTCCCGTGTGGATTTTTTCATGAATCCTTAAGTGTCCTGCTTGACTAAAACACTTTCCACACTGTTTACATTCGAAAGGTTTCTCCCTAATGTGGACTTTTTTGTGACTCCTTAGGTTTCCTGTGCGGTTGAAACACTTGCCACAATGCTTACATTCATAAGGCTTTTCTCCAGTATGAACTGTCTCATGAATCCTTAGGTGTGCTGCTTGACTAAAACACTTTCCACACTGTTTACAGTCATAAGGCTTCTCCCCAGAGTGAACTCTTTCATGAATTTTTAGGTATCCTGCTTGGCCAAAACACTTGCCACACTGTTTGCATTCATAAGGCTTTTCTCCAGTATGAACTCGTTCATGTATCTTTAGGTGTGCTGCTTGACTAAAACACTTTCCACACTGTTTACATTCGAAAGGTTTCTCCCTGGTGTGGACTCTTTTGTGTCTCCTTAGGTTTCCTATGTGGATGAAACACTTGCCACACTGCTTACATTCATAAGGCTTTTCTCCCGTGTGGATTTTTTCATGTATCCTTAAGTGTCCTGCTTGACTAAAACACTTTCCACACTGTTTACATTCGAAAGGTTTCTCTCTAATGTGGACTTTTTTGTGACTCCTTAGGTTTCCTGTGCGGTTGAAACACTTGCCACACTGCTTACATTCATAAGGCTTTTCTCCAGTATGAACTGTTTCATGAATCCTTAGGTGTGCTGCTTGACTAAAACACTTTCCACACTGTTTACATTCATAAGGCTTCTCCCCAGTGTGAACTCTTTCATGAATTTTTAGGTATCCTGTTTGGCCAAAACACTTGCCACACTGTTTGCATTCATAAGGCTTTTCTCCAGTATGAACTCGTTCATGTATCTTTAGGTGTGCTGCTTGACTAAAACACTTTCCACACTGTTTGCATTCGAAAGGTTTCTCCCTGGTGTGGACTCTTTTGTGTCTCCTTAGGTTTCCTGTGTGGATGAAACACTTGCCACACTGCTTACATTCATAAGGCTTTTCTCCCGTGTGAACTCGCTCATGAATCCTTAGGTATGGTGCTTGACTAAAACACTTGCCACACTGCTTACATTCATAAGGCTTTTCTCCAGTATGAACTCGTTCATGAATCCTTAGGTGTGCTGCTTGACTAAAACACTTTCCACACTGTTTACATTTGAAAGGTTTCTCCCTAGTGTGGACTCTTTTGTGTCTCCTTAGGTTTCCTGTGTGGATGAAACACTTGCCACACTGCTTACATTCATAAGGCTTTTCTCCAGTATGAACTCTTTTGTGTGTCCTTAGCCTTCCAGATTCAATAAAACACTTGCCACACTGATTGCTCTTCAAATACATGAAGTGCTACTTCATTTCTCCAATCCTATTTTTATAAAATAAAAGCGTTTCTTTGTTGAAAGCTTTATTTTTAAGTACATGATTTAGCTATACAAAAGGGGCATTCTCATGAGATCACCAAACTCATGCAAAAGAAAGACCTTAATCATAGTAGACATGTACTTTAAAAACCCTAAGATAGTCAAGCCAGGTCAAGCGTACTCCCAAAGATTATATTAATGAATTCATCATTTGAAAGTTGAATCTGTTAGTCGTTGCTGCAACAAGTATCAAAATCCATTCTGCATACCTGCATGTGTAGTGAGCAATGATTTTTTTTACAATAACTCGTCTGTATTTTTGGTAAGATTGAAATACCCTAGAATTGGCAAAAGCATTTCAGGGACATTAAGTACATCAAATCAAAAGAAAACTAAACTAGAAGAAATTTGATAAATACCTCGTGTGTGAATGCTCTGCTCATTATGCATGCTCATTAACAATAAACATGCCATTGAGCAGAGTCAGAGTCAGTGAGTCATTATGCAGATATGAATGCATAATTAATCTACATGTATAATCTTGAATTAACCACCAAAGGATTTGAATAATAAATTCATTAATGCAATCTGGGGGGTATGCTTGCCCTGGCTTGACGGTAATATGCCCAAAAAATTCAGATGTGCATATAGTTTTGCCAGGGGGAAACAGTTCATTTATTGCATCAAGCTGACTCATACAGTAAGGTGTAGAGCATCTGTGTCCCGAAGAGGTTTATATTGATAATCCTTTTAAAATAAAACACAGTTTTAAAGAAAGGAGGGGTATAGCCTCCCATTAGAGTTCTTTCAAAACTAAGCACACAATTGTACACTTTATTAAGGTTTAAGGTTGTGGGAGGGCCCATTGTAAAGGCAGACTAACCCAGCCACAGTAGTAATAGTTAAAATGAAGATAATAATCACCACAGTTGTATAGCATTTTAAGCCACTGCAAATAAACCCCCCAAAATTTCATGACTATGATAGGGTGAATTTCCAATAATATTACTACATGTATATGAATATGTTGATCATCTCTTCATTGCAGGTGACAAGAGGAGCCTGAAGACTAATCTTGGTCAGTGGTACTCTATTAACTGTAAAGGGAGGTTTTTCAAAAATCGGTCCACATTCTTGGGATGCTCATGTTGCACCAACTAATATACATAGTAAGTGGTTGCAAAGGACCTGTCTATTAGTTTAAGCTCCAACTGATGTCACACTAATCAGATGAATGCACATGCAAGGGATGCAATAATCATTGTTCGAATTGTAACCACAGGTAATTTAGGTACACAAGTTCTGTATCGATACTGTACAAAATGTGAGACAATTCGCCTTGCCAGTCAGGAAACTGTTACCCAGGTAAATGATTTAAGTAGCGCCTGATCTCAGCTTAGTGCGGGATGAGTCTTCGGTAAGATTCAAGTGTTAGCAATTCAGTCTAGAATTCCAAGTAAATTAAGTTTATTCGGGTTTCACTCCAGTGCATGGATTTTATATTTTTATATGTTTTCAAGCGTGTTACATCGCTTTTCACCTGAAAGTAGCCTGCTTAGCATGGTGGTTTTGGTTGGGCATGCAAAGTAATAAAGGCGGGTGAGGACAGAGAAACTGCGGGGAGATTGGGGCAGGAACGAGACACCGCCTGCACGGACGGGTGGCCTTTTTGAGTAGTCTATATGCCTGCATACGGATCATTCCGATTGGATCAGAATGTTCGCCCGTCAATCAAATATTTGGTAATCTCCCATGGGAGAGTTCTAAGTGACTGAACAAGTCTTCTCCACAAAACAAAATCAAAATATCAAAGAAGCGTTGACCGGAGCATTGTCAATCTTGAATATTGAACAGGAAAACAGGGCAATTGTATGGAAGCCTGAACAGGAAGCCTGAACAGTCTTCTTCATAGGAGAGGATGACAATTTTGTCAACAGGTTTTGGCAAGAGCATGATCTTTACTGTGTTTGCTATGGCCAAAAAAGAAATGTCCTCATTGAAAACCTGTATCGGTATGATCCCAATTTCACCTCTAAAAAGTATTATAGACGACCAGATTTTGGAAATGTTGACGCTGAGCTGTACAGCAACGGAGCTTACGATAGAAACAGTTAGTTTGCTTGGAGAAAGTCCACCTCAATTATCTCTGTTACTCGATGTTATAAAATAACGCAGCACTACATTGCATGGTGTCGGTGATTGTGGTCGATGAATTGCACCATGAGAGTACACAGAGGCTTTTTACTGGAAGTACCATCCCACGCAGGGATGTTTTCTCCGCGGGCAGCTAATCCGACTTAATGCCATTTAATATGTCGCGCTCCTCGAAAGTGCGAAAATTTTCTTGTCGTGTATTAGATTTCAGACACATTTTCTTAATCTTCATTTTGCGCCAGAATAAATTAGTTTGCGCGCAAAAGGCTCCTAAAAAAATCACTTCGAGTCCACCTTCTGGAGATACGCCGGCTTGGTAGCTGGAATACATTACCGAGGCGAAGATCTGGCATTTTTTCCTCCTCGTCGTATTTTCTTCACGACCAATGTTTATACTTGTAGTGAGAATGCAGCGCATATCGGTGGATTTTACTTCATGCGGCTTGCTACTTCTGAGAGAAGAGTACCGGATTTCATCGTTTTGTTCATGTTTATTAGTGTTGGCAAATGTAAGGTAAATGAACCGACAACTGTAAGGTAAGAATTGAAGTTTTAAATTTGTTACTCGGCGAAAAGTCGTGAAATTGGAATTCGTGAAACACTTGAGTATTACCTCCTCGCTTTTTCGATGCGTAACACGGATACAAGCGATAAATTTCTTTCGCAAAGTGAAGTATAATTTGCTTAATGAGACCATTTGACGAATATTTAACAATTATTCGCCGAAGGCGAAGTTAATATTGTTGAATAATCCCCGAGACGAAGTCGAGGGGATTATTCAACAATATTAACTGAGCCTGAGGTGAATAATTGTTTTAGTATATTCACACGAAGTGATCTCAACAGAATCAGAAAGGAAACCATTAAAAAACCATTAGTTTGATTGACGGGTGAAAATTCATGCGTGAACACGAAGCCGTAAACAGTGGATGCGCAAAAGTTAGATCTTTACAGTATCTTCAAACATGGCAAATGATAGTTTTAATCCTTTTGTATCGAGTTTTGTAAGCTTTAGCATCAACGGTTTAAAAGAAAACGCCGAAAATTTAAATTACTACCCAATTCTGAGAAGAAAAGTATCTAGAGCTTTATTTGTTTCTGTCAACTCACCGTGAATGAGAAAGTTTTCTTCGTCGCTTCTTGCAAATGCTGTCAACAGCGGCTGCGATCAAGGTAAGCGTTGTTTATCTCCAAAGTTCATTGCCTTGTCAACTTGCTGGCACGTACAATTTTCGAAAATATTTGCCTTCCTCTCTTCTCCATAAATTAACCTCTATTTATAGGCAAAATTGGTCTTGCGAGAAAATCCCGAAATCACAAAACAGTGACAAAGCGACCTCGTTTTCCTCTGTAGTGGTAAACATAGCTTCGAGCGTACAAAAAGTCAGCTAAAGTAAACCACTTCACAATAAATCACGCTGTTTAAACACCATGAAGTCTTTTCTTGCCTTCAAAGTCATCAGCACTTGGATATTCGTGAATTTTCAAACAGGTTTTACTTTGAAACTTTGGCAAAACACCCAGTTCACGACAGCGATTTTGCTCGGCTTTATATTCACCGCCTAGCGCGGTGAATATAACGTCATAGTCCGAGATAGCTAACCAATCAGATTGCTTGAATTACCAAGATCACTGAGTGTGTATATACTAATTCTCGTTATATGCTTTATTCATATTTGCTTGGCTTATTCAGGCTACATGCCAGGCGTTTGATGACAATGTTTGTGTGCTATAATTATGCTGATAAGTGTTTGCACCTTTATATTGAAACTCATGTAAGCCAAACATTTGTTAACTCTAGCAAACACTCTTCTATTATGGGGGAACTTTTAACGTCTTTCGGGGCCCTAATATGGTGTCAAATTTTTAGGGGAAACAAAGCTTGATTTTTGGCCAAACAGACTATAGCTTTTTTGTCTTTGAAGAGAGCGCAAGGCAAACGTCCGTGAGTACAGTGTAAGCCAGTGATTCTTTAGGTAGAGCTAACAAACATAGGCTACACTTAAGGTGGCACACCCATGGGTGCAGTGTAACCCAGTGATTCTTTAGGTAGAGCTAACAAACATAGGCTGCACTTTAGGTGGCACACCCATGGGTGCAGTGTAACCCAGTAATTCTTTAGGCAGAGCTAACAAACATAGGCTGCGCTTTAGGTGGCACACCCATGGGTGTAGTGTAACCCAGTGATTCTTTAGGCAGAGCTAACAAACATAGGCTGCACTTAAGGTGGCACACCCATGGGTGCAGTGTAACCCAGTGATTCTTTAGGTAGAGCCAACGAACATAGGCTGCACTTTAGGTGGCACACCGACGGGTGCAGTGTAACCCAGTGATTCTTTAGGTAGAGCCAACGAACATAGGCTGCACTTTAGGTGGCACACCGACGGGTGCAGTGTAACCCAGTGATTCTTTAGGTAGAGCTAACAAACATAGGCTGCACTTTAGGTGGCACACCCATGGGTGCAGTGTAACCCAGTGATTCTTTAGGTAGAGCTAACAAACATAGGCTGCACTTAAGGTGGCACACCCATGGGTGTAGTGTAACCCAGTGATTCTTCAGGCAGAGCTAACAAACATAGGCTGCACTTTAGGTGGCACACCCATGGGTGTAGTGTAACCCAGTGATTCTTTAGGCAGAGCTAACAAACATAGGCTGCACTTAAGGTGGCACACCCATGGGTGCAGTGTAACCCAGTGATTCTTTAGGTAGAGTTAACAAACATAGGCTGCACTTTAGGTGGCACACCGACGGGTGCATTGTAACCCAGTGATTCTTTAGGTAGAGCTAACAAACATAGGCTGCACTTTAGGTGGCACACCCATGGGTGTAGTGTAACCCAGTGATTCTTTAGGTAGTGCTAACAAACATAGGCTGCACTTTAGTTGGCACACCCATGGGTGCAGTGTAACCCAGTGATTCTTTAGGTAGAGCTAACAAACATAGGCTGCCCTTTAGGTGGCACACCCATGGGTGCAGTGTAACCCAGTGATTCTTAAGGTAGAGCTAACAAACATAGGCTGCCCTTTAGGTGGCACACCCATGGGTGCAGTGTAACCCGGTGATTCTTTAGGTAGAGCTAACAAACATAGGCTGTACTTTAGGTGGCACACCCATGGGTGCAGTGTAACCAAGTGATTCTTTAGATAGGGCTAACAAACATAGGCTGCACTTTAGGTGGCACACCCATGGGTGCAGTGTAACCCAGTGATTCTTTAGGCAGAGCTTACAAACATAGACTATACAGGTGTACATCAGATGGTAACAAGTTTTCCATAAAGTGCTACACCATGGCACTTGGACTATTTCATTATAGCGCTTGTTTTGACGCACAATTGATAACCAGGAGAAGTCGTATTGTCTAAAACATTAGTAAAAGACAAATTTACACACATCACAGCGTTAAGGTAAGGTAATACACGGTATTTCCTTCAGGTACATTTACATATATTACGCTTCGCGATTTCGCAAAATCGCTGCTGGAATTAAAAAATATTTTCTTCCAAAAAAGCGTTTTCATGCTCCTTTCTCTAGTCAATTATCTCGTTTGTCTCGTTTTCTAAAGGTCCTTGAGAACAGAATAAGACAATATTTTATTACCTACAACCTTAAAACCTGATTTTTGACCAGATCGAAACAAAACTGACCTCTGAAATGGAAGAAGAAAAGCTTTTTATTTTTGCCGGCTTCGGCCTGCCGACGCGATCGTGTCTGCTTTGCTTTCATATTATGACATTTTCCTGACAGAAGGGTGTCGGGAGAAACACCTCGCGCTGATCATTCGTGACAAAATCCGCTGCGCCTAAGCTAATTAAGAAAAGTCTCCTCGAAAGCTCCATACAATTCCTTATAACAAAATTATAAGGAATTGTATGGAGCTCTCTGGGATACTTACAGTGCAAGCCATGTGTGTTTTCTCATGCAGATATTAAAAAGAAAGACGCACAGCATAATCCTCTATACTTGGTGTAGCTTTAGTTTAAGCTACAAGAAGATTGCCCTACCCATAAAAATTCAACATCCTGCAAACAACACTTGAAGCCGGGCCCAGCATCAAAACAAAGATGGAAATTATCACATTCAAGGACAAAGAAATAACCAAGGCTCCTTGGTTTGTAATTATTCAGATCCAGGCAAAGAAAACCAAAAAAGCTAAAATGTTTATTTAGCCGTAATAAAAAGCTTTAGGCTTTAAGAGTGGTCAAAGAAATGAATACTTTACAACTGCACCTGAGATCGACAAATCCTATCAGAAACACCTACAGGAGCATCAACCACAGGAAATAATTACTCAATATGGATGAAACAAACCAGCTTCATGACGTCCTCAAAATAAAAGTAAAACTTAGTGCAGCAGAAATAAGGTTTACTCAGCCAAGTTTAGAATGCAGTGTAGTCACCTACCCACGAGATTAGTAGTATTGAAGAAAAACCTGTGTCTGTTCATCAAACTCCAAGGTCACGTTTTACATTATATCACCAGCTTTTGAGTCGTGTTAAAGCCTGTCAACACTTTATTTCTGATTGGCTGAGAAAACTAAAACCAAACAAGTTGTCAACAGGATGTCGTTGAAATGAGTTGAAGGGGGTGACAGTTGAAAAGGCCACGAATGCGGGCAGGCAGTTTTTATTTTTCTCACTTGTTTGCATGTACTTAATTTGTGCATGTTTTTATGGCTTTGTCGCTCAGTAGTGCTCGTGACAAAACCGCAATCCTATGCAGGCTAACCAGAAAGAGCCTATACAGCATAGATACAACTGTTAAGGCTTGAATAATATTATTCATTACATATTCATTTAGATTTACAATGTCAGTAATCAGATGGATAGAATAGTGTCACATGCAAGCAATTTCAGGCTGAGATTTTTCAGTTTTGATTTGTCTTTTGGTCTTCTCTGTAATGCACAATTCTATGATATTTTCTAAGTTTCCACTTTCAATGATATTGCAGTTTGGATTAGACTGCGAGCAGTCTCTCTTTTGCTCAAAAATCTGAGAGTAAGTGATAGGGATTGTGATATGGATGTGTTGCCTGTTTCCAAGATTCTAACAAGGATAGGAAAAAATATTCAGATCAGCCATCTGATTTTTATTGTTTATGCAAGTCTTCTTTTAAAAGCACCACTGGTGAACTTTCAGGTGAACCCACATTGTCAGAGACCCAGGGGCAGTAAGTATCCTTTTTCTCCCGACCTGAATGACTGCCCCTAGGTCTCTGAAGATGATGAACCAACCAAAGACATCGTAAACAGTAAATAATATGTAGTTTTAGGCAGGGCTAAAAGCGAAGCTCTCAATAATATTTTTAGTTTGCTCAAACAAATTAAAAAATCCTGTAATGCTAAGCGGTCAAGGCAACAAGAACAGTGAAAGAACAACAATGGGTTTAATTAGCAAAAAAGAAACTTTGCGTGCGCAGCACACTTTTTTTGTACATTTCTTTGCTGTTGTTTTAATTTGCACGACAACAACGTGAAACTTCCAGAATCTTCCTAGTTGCACGCTTTATGCAGGAAATGTCATCTATGTTCTTGTTCACTTTTCACTTTTTTTCACTGCCTGTCATTTTCACCTAGCTTAGTGACCTCTGGTATTTCTCATTTTCTCACTGCCACTACAAAATTTTCATGTTGTTCTTCCAACAAAAAATGTCTCCCTTGTTTTTTATCCATCGCTCTATCTAGCTCTCTGTCGCTTTTTTTCTTGTTGAGCTTTGCTGGTCTGTCACCTACTTTCTCTTTCTCTATACCGTAAACTGTCGCTTATAAGCCCCCCCCCCCCTGGTTATAGGCCCACCTACATGCAAACAAAAAAATACATCCGATCATAAGCCCATCCGGATATAATCCCCAGTTAAAGTTCTGATTTTGTTTTGAAATTTAACTAAATTCGATTTATTGCTGCCTTTTTAAGGCTTCAATATTGTTCGAGTAATAAATTTAAATCATACGTCGATCAACAGTGCTGTTGCTCATTTCGAAACGTTTTTTTTTTTCGTCCGCATATAAGCGCCCCCCCCCGGTTATAAGCCCACCCAAAACCCCTTACGAACTTGTGTAAGCCTAGGGCTTATAAGCGGCAGTTTACGGTATTCCAAATTTGTGGTCTTGACAACTAATTTAAGCTAAATACTTTAGACAACAGAGATATAGAAATAATTTACGCTTTTCGTTTTTGTCTTTATTGACTCTTTAGTTGTCTCCGCTTGAATTTACAATGTTCCAAAGCGACTCACTTTTCTATCGTGTATGCGGAAAATGTGCAACCAGGGAAACAGGGGTCTTTGTATTACTTTCAATAAGAACTTTTACAATTATTTTTTTTTTGTCTTGAAGGTAATTTGACTAGCACATTTTGATTTCCCTAAGTAAACAAAAAAATATGGTAGCAGACATTTTCGGCACCTTAATGACAGATCAGCCAGATGCTGATTTATTTAAAGCATGGGGTGGGTGTCTAAGTGATGTTTATGAGCTGTTGATGACAGATGAGCATCATCATGATTGGCCATTAGTCCATCACCAGAGTGCCAGGCTCCAGAAATGCTGCATGAAACCAGTGCAGTCTCTATTTTTGCTAGTACTAGCGCCCTCACAACTAGCTGCTTGTGGCTTCACTGCTCAAATACTCACATATCCCACTTGCTTTCAGATATTCAAGCAAAAGAAAGACTGCTCACAGTCTAAGTTTGGATCCTATAACCCCCATTGCAATCGCAATGAATAAATGCCTGTTTAACTTAAACAGCGAAAACTGAAACATTGTAACGGAGAAGTGGATTTCTATTTTCTCATTATGCAATCAAACAAATGTTCACCGCTTCGTGGTCTAAAAGCGTATCATTACTGGACCAAGACTACTAAGTATTTTGCAATTTACTGTCATGCAGAGCAAAACATTTCCTTTTTCAGGTATTTTTCACTACATAAAGGACTTCCCAATTGTCCGGTTTTAATATGGTGTCTGTACGTCTTAAAGAGAGTATAATATATATAGTTACAATAAAATATGTGGAAAATGGCAGGGAACAACAGGTGTCCGTCATTTACAGTTCGAGGTGTCTGACTGTATTCAAGTAAGCCTACGTTTTACGTCTCGATCAATCCAAGCACTTAGATCATTCTGTGATATATATATATATATATATATATATATATATATATATATAATGTACTGAAAGGGTTTTCTTACCTCTAGTGATCAGCAGAATTTTGTACTGTCGAGTTATACAAGTCAACAAAACGGCAGTTAGGGAAAGTTCATTTAATATGACAAGGGGGGGGGAGGGATGAAGATATTGAGGGGGGGCTCCGAAAATTTTTAGACACCCGAAGGGGGGGCTCTGAAAAAATTGTTGCGCTAGGAGGGGGGGCTCCGAAAATTTGTATACTTCAAAACCAACACATGACATCATCATACAGATCGGATGGTTTTCAACTCAACAATTTAATGACCTGTGCAACTCAGCTATATCACGTGGTTTACAGATATAACAAATGTAGTCTCAGTAATTATTACACTCTTGTTCATCCCAAAAATGCTTTAGAAAATTGTATCACAACTGTATCCCAAGTTTGTCATAGTACAAACCATTGAAGACAATAACGGTAAATATATTTAATACAGTCTAGCGATCTTTTTTCAGGGGAGCAAAGGAATTGAAGGAGGAGTGGGGGAGGGGGGGGGGGGCTCTGAAATTTTTCGACTACCAAGGAGGGGGCTCCTAAAAAATTGAACCGCTAGCGAGGGGGGCGGCTAAAATTTCAAGCTTCGAGTTTCAATATCTTCATCCCCCCCCTTGTCATATTAAATGAACTTTCCCTTAATGGGGAATATGCAGCTTAATGTTAGCTTGATGAGTTTCCTCGCAAGCAGTAGCAGCCAGTCTGCCTCGGACATCAAAAACGATGGGCTCTGGGGTCCGCTTGGGTAGCACACAGGCGCAAAAAGGGGAGGGGGAGGTGGAAAGGAGAAAAGCGCGAAAGCGAGGAAATGGGAAGGGAGCACCTGTCGGTGTTTCGGTAACCCGAGTCTTTGCTTTTTTGGCTCTAGAGGGAAAAACAGAGATAAAGGGAGAGGGCATGATCGCGCAGGCTAGTGTTTGTCCATACAACGTATTGCGTCAACTGTTAGGGTGGGGCACGGGGGGGTGGGGTGGGGTTGGCGCTTCTCAGGATCATTCATACGGCGAAGCTTAGCGCAGCAGCCAAATAATCCTCCATTCATACCGTATTTATTCGAATGAGCGCCCAACCTCGAATAAGCGCCCACCTCGAATAAGCGCCAACTCTAAAGGTCCAAATATTTAATAAGTGCCCAGGGCGGTTAATCGAATAAATACTGTCATCATATAAAATGAACCTATCAGGGGTCAAGTCGAGACGCTATTTTCAAGTGATATTATAATCGAGCGAAATAAAACATTTTCACTGTTCTTACTCCCGAAGCAAACATGACACACATAAACTACGAGCAGTCTCTATCTTTTTTACTGCTCGCAGTCTATGACAAACAATAGCGAGGTTAAGCAACTACGACGGCGACAACTTTCCTTCCCCTTTTTGATTTTGAATAAAATCCGCAAGAATTCAACTCCAGAAAAAGTCGCCTGTATTTAACATATTGAGCGGGTCCAAATAGACGCGATTAAATTTGAAAGAACGCAAATTCATTTTTTGGTGACGTTTTCACTGCCGTCGTCGTCGTCGTCGTTGCATAAGTTTCGTATGAATACACATGTCCTTTGGTGTTACCTCATCAAGCACAATCGTAACAAACAAAAGAACAGTCGCCAGCCCCAGATAGACGCGAATAATGAAAGGAGAATTATAAACAATTGTCAAAAAGCTCAACGAATAGTTTTTGCCAAAGCTTTAGCTCTCTCTTTGCAAACAATTTAGGAGTACATTCAAAACGGTATATGTTTTTGAGGAAAAGGCGGTCGTGTGAATTTTGGCATTGAAGATGTCTGACAAGAATCGCAATAGCTTTGAATCGCCGCTCGGTGTTTGGACAAATCCAGCATACAAAATTTGGCATCTCTGTTTGCTAAACATCTAGTTCTGGTTTTAACGTGAAGTTGCTACATGATTGGAGTAATTTTGATCTTTCAAGCTTATGCCAGTAGAACACTAGCCTGTGAACAGGCTCTCTGTCTGGGGAAAGGAAGAAAAAATCGCGAGAAAAGGGTTTTTTCACCCTTTCCCCAAACAGAGAGCCTTTTCACAGGCTAGTGGAGGACATTTCCTTGATGCTTTCATCATGTTTGTCTCTCCGCACACTAATACACGCCAGGAAACACGCCAATAAGTTGCTCATTCAGTGCGGCTCAGCTAATCATGCCCCAGGAATTTACGGACGCCAGCGTCCACAGAAATGAACAAAAGGGGGTACTTATAGCGGGCTTCTCTTACCCTCTCTCCCCAATCCTCCTCCCTTTTTCCCTTTCTCCCTATCCCCTACCCTTTGAATTTCGACGCCTGCTACGCAGTCAATAGGATAGCCTGCATCAGCAAGCTTCGGAGCAACGAAAGACCTAGCCTACGACCGCAGACGTATTTCCGATCTTCGGTTATTTCCCTCAGTATTTAAAATAATACAAATATAAAAATAAAATGTGATTGGTGGAGGAATACAATAGACGAAACTTGCATGAAAGGGTAATTTACAAAATAAATGTCAAAAGATTAGTTTTTATCTCGTCTGTTTATCCGATAGGGTTCAAGTTCTCGGTTTTGGCCGCGCGAAAAATGGAACGAGGGCCAAAAATGACTAAGGGAGGATGGGGAGGGGGAGGGGAAAGATGGATACGCTTGCAGAAGAGCCATGGGATTTTGAAAATCAAGCTCGCCAGCGAATGGAGCGCTTGATTGGCTCGGCATTATTCACATGTGTCGATCAAAGGTTTATTTCACACTGATAGGTCGAGACACGCAATTTTCTGCAGTTATTGTTTATTCTAGTCGGAAAGATGTGCCCTCTGATGCAAGAGCATTTTCTTTGACGGCTTAGCATTTGAAACGTAAAACTCTTCTTGTGGCTAAATAAGGGGTTTAGGTTGTTTAATTTTCTCCAAAGCCCCTCCTAGACCGGAATAGCTAAAAGCGATTTTCTTTTGTCCCCGAATGTAATGGTTTCCTGCAATGATTTGTCACGCTGAGCCCAACTCGTTTATATTGTTTTTTGCAGGATGTAAAATAGTGATTTAGATTAAAACTTCGAAGAATGGAATGCGCCTTAAACTAAGGCTACATCCGGAGACTTGCATTGTGACTTTTGATTGATTGCTCTCTAAGCAATGACTACTTGGTAATAAATTTTGAATAAGCTTAACAGTCTTGCCACTGTTCAGTTATTGCCACTTTGTGATCAGGGCAAGACCATGGTTTCTGTTCTCCACGCGAACGGCGAACCTCATCAATTGCCACATTGGCTTTGTTCTTAATTGCTTTTACAACAGCAACTCCAGTTGTTACGTGCCGCGGCGAGAACGGTAAACCCCCGTTCTGTCTAGCTAAGGTTTGATCTTGTACAAATACTGAAATATATACCCGCGCCGCAGATCGTTAAATTCTAGACTTTAATACTTCAATGTCACAATTTACCATCTCAAATCCAACTTTCTGAACGGTTGTGAGGTAAAACTTCAAAACTTCACAATTGCAGTCCTTCCTTTTAGACGTATTAAAAATATCCGCTGGGGTCATTAATTCACTAAGATGAAAAGAAAAGGAGAGGAAACGAAAAAAGAAAAGATCGTATAAACGATACAAGAATATACACTGTAATTTATTACAATACAAAGTTTTAAATTTTATGTCAGCTTCCTTAATATTCGGATCGCAAAAAAAACACTACAAAAACAACTGTTTTTACTATTTAACTCAGCTCATCTTTTGTTGGATAGTGCGGTCAAACACGTCAACGAAAAGTAGAGAGCCGTCTTTGCCTGCTGGAATGGATAATAGCGACAAAAAATCAATTAACGACTAGAGAAAGATTGGACAGTTGAGAGGGCAATCTTATGTTTTCTAAAAAACACATGTCCAAACAAACTTCGTTCGTCTGAGAAAAATTATCCACCTCTTACAGCATGTCACAGCGGCAAAAGACTCCCTACCAGTCTATAACAGAGCTATCATTTAAAGAGTGGCAAAAACACCGTAAAGAAATTGTTGTGAAATCGCATAATAATAAATACTTAATGACTGGTCTCGAATCTCAATGTTTCCCTCGGCTTCGCCTCTGGAAACATTAAGATTCTCGGGAAACAAAATTTACTTCTTACCGAGGGACCAGTCTTAAAGTGATTTGTTATAGCGGAGCTCCACGCGCGCGCGAAGCCCCATTGCTAAGTAAATCTACCCATCCCAGAAAATTTGGTAATCTGGGACCGTACACCGACCGCCCGTCCGTCCGCACCACAGGAAAACTAATGTTTACTCTCACACTTTTAGCTAGTTTGGGAGTCCAAGAGAAAACTAATTGCACAGGCTGCACATCAATGTTGTGATCAATTGACAGCTATCAAAACAGGGCATCCGCTGACCAGTATCACCTGACCGTACCGCGGGCTCAAGTGTATTTTTTAAAGTTATCCGCTGACAAATTACCAGTTTCAAATGATCGCAGGCTCAAGTTTATTTTTTCCAAGGATTCATATCAAATATGTTGTGTTTATGTCACTATGGCCCCGCACTATTAGGATTTTGATTTCAAACTGACCTCGGAAGCGAAAATTCATCCAGTTTTTTTAAAAGTACAGGCGGGGAAGACCTTATCTTACCATGGTCATGCGTTGGTCACGCTCTACGTCCAATTTTTATACTCTGATTGGTCAAAATTAGACAGGTGAGTTGATGCGGAAAAATTATGCAGCATCTTGAAAGTAGTTTACTTTGACAGCTGAAGCTGACAGAGTTTTGTGTCAACTTGTGATGTTTTTAACTGTCTTTTTCTTCTGGATGTACAAAATGAAATACAGCTGCTATCAAGAGTCTTCTGTTATTCATGGCTGGTTTGTTTACTGGGTTTTTGGTTGAGAAATGCGTCGCTTGTCAAAATTCGGTAATTCGATTTCGGATGGCTTCTTTTTCGTTTTTCACCTTGCTTAATGCGTAAGAGGGTTTAAAAGTCTCAAGCAACTGTGGCCTCCCTTGATAGCTTTCAGGAACTGAATCTCGAATGGTAAGCCTAAGTAATTATTGTATTTGATGTTTGTATTTCATAAAGTCTTGCACAGTTCACGCTGACAGTTTATGCGGCAAGTTTATGCACGTTTGTAGGATTTGAGTCAATGATCTGACCTAGTATCAGGTTTGATATAAGCTTACAGAACTTTAAAAAGCGTTCAGATATATTTGCTCACCACAAACAGAAAGAAAACGTTCCGAAGAATATTTAGTTATAAATTTGGCTGTAGAAAGAAAACTTTGAGTGATTTTCTTGCTTCAAGGAGTTCACCTTCGAAAACAGTAAACACCGCGCCGGGAAACTGGCTAAAACATAAACTTAAGCTTTACGCTTAAAGACTCAGAATTTTTAGAGACACTTTAATACTTGTCTTCGTGAAAAAAAATTGTTGTCTCTGTAAATGTTTCACGGAATTATATCTCTTTTTATGATTGTTAGTAGTCTCTCTTGCAATTTTAATCGCTTGTCCGTGCCGTTTGTTTTCATCGTTCATGACCATCGCTTGCAGGAGTACTCAAAAATGTCGCGCGTATCAAACGCTTTATAAGATTATACATCGTTATAACTGAAACCATTAAATAACAAAACAAATAATAATAAATTCGCTATTATGTTGAAGCGTAACTCTGTTAAAGCTCATTCTAAGACTCGACCACACTGACAGCTCGCACTATAGAAACGAGAACCAGCTGGCCGTATGGGTGATTTTGGAAATTTTCTGAAATTTTTGAACGGTTTGGCTCGTCCTGAATATTGACTGAGTGCAATTTGTCTTGAAAAATTGTGAAATACCGCATTCCGTCCGGGCTCTGTATGATAGATAGTACTGTTTCACCTCAAATGTGGTGTATAAAAATTGTAAAGGGTTGGTTTAAACACCCCCAGATTTGTAAAGAATTTGCAAGAATTTGTAAAGTAAACCTGTCGAACGCAAAAACATTTGGCGTGATTTGTTTTCCAAGAATTTGTTTTCGAGGCCTAATCTACTGTGATCTTGAATGTGATCGAAGATGTTTGCTATTTTTTGGGTGTACATATAAGGTTATCAATTCGATGTAAGATGTTTCACTCTAAAATAACTTAGCCTTTCCCTCAAAAGTCACATGAATGTGCCCATAAGTTAAATGATTTGTGGATTAAAAGTTTATTGTTTGATTTAAATTATAAATTTATTAAAATTGGAGCTTCGCTTTTAGCCCTGGCTAAATCTATATATTATAGCTGGAAATTTTGAAGCTGGGAATTCATTAAACCTCGCTGTAACGGCGGTCATCGGTCAACATTCGCGGGTAACGTTGCATTGTTACCCTCTGATGTCATAGGCAATGTTGTCCGCTCCGAGAGTTTGGTAGGGAACAGTTTCATTTTTAGACGTCATGTGACCTCGAAGTAACCAATGAGACCGCGCGCTGTTGAGAAGAAAATTCCAGCTATATAACAATTTGAGTCATTGTAGACGCGCGGTATGCTGATCGAGAGGTAGCAGGTTCACACCCCACCTCCACCAACAACAAGGGACATTATTAAACTACATGATCATGTTGGTTGTGATTAAGACCGAGACTCTGTTTCGATGATTGGTCATTGGACGGCGTTGTTGGAACGTTGCTCGCCACTGCCATCATTTCTTCACGTTTTAAAAATCTTATGTCAAAGATGCCTTTCAGCCGGCATTGTGGCCCTCATTACATAGGCTGTACGAGTTTGGGTGCGTAGCCTAGCTTGTTACTAAACGCTGTACGATTATCTTAAGCATTCTTATAAATTTGCAAATAGACAAAAAAAGTCCTAAACAACTGCAGGTTGAAAGTTCCACCGCGAAGAAGTTTGTTTTTGAATTTTTATAGCCAAGAGTATCAATGCACTGGTCCCAGCATCAAAACGTTACTTTCTAAGGATTATTCTTAATGCTGCGAGCCCACAGACGAACGGCACACTAACCTTAAGGTTTCCTGTGCTTTCTTGGGTATTGTGTGGCTACTCAGGCGTTATACAGTCCAGTCTCTATACGACGGACAGGACACCTTTAGGACCGGCACTAAGAGTCCGTCTTAAGAGAAATGGCTGTCTTATAGAAAAACAAATGAAGGGAGTAAAGAAAGCCAGGGACCAACTCTGGGTGTCCGTTTGACAGACTAGAGGTGTTTGTATTATAGTGGGGTCCGTTAAGAGAGAGTCGACTGTTATCCTCTTAACATGGGGATAGCGCTATCTAGTGGACAAATCTTTGTCAAGTGGATAACACAATTGGTTTCCCCGACACGTGGCCACTGGATATTGATTAATCCAGTGAATAACGCTATACACCATTTGGACAACCAGGGCCTGGATTTATGTTTGTCAGGATGATTTTAGGCAATTATATACAGCGGTGTCATCAAACATCATAGGTCTCTATTACGCCATTCTAATTGCGCTAAGTTCCACAAAATTTGACGTGCGCAAACAATTTGTAAGTATTTTGTAATTCGGTATAAGCTAAATAAACCATATTTACTTACTATTTTAGTAGGACTGTAAACTGGCCAATGACGACCCAGGTCACGAGAAACTTGTGACTGTAGGGCTTCCTTGTAGTCCTTTATTCCATAACTATTAATTAACCCAATAAAAGGATCTCTAATGTGCCAAATCTGTATGTTAGTTCATCGTTTTAATGTTTTGCTGCCCAGGATCTGCTTGCGGCATAACACAGTCAACCCTCTCTAAGACGGACACCTTTAGGACTGACACCACGTGTCCGTCTTGGAGAAATGGTTGTCTTATAGAGAGTCAACTAAAAGGAGTAAAGAAAGGCAGGGACCAACTCTAGGTGCCGTTTTACAAAGGTGTTTATCTTATAGAGGTGTCCGTTAAGAAAGAGTCGACTGTGCTTGCAACTAGTATCCTCTAGTTAATAATATAACAAGACTACTATAGAATAGTGCTCTCCATGCAAAGAAACTCAATGTCTACTAATTTTAATCTGGGTTTCTCTCTCCTACGTTTAAAAGTATTTCCTTGGATAATTTTCTCTTTACTTTTTAAAGCATCCGATCATCGAATTGTTGACAAAACGAATTTGACTGAATTTGCTTTTCAAGTTTCATATCTGAATACATATTTGACAGTAACCCTGGGTTATCTTAACCCTGATTGGAACAACCAGGTCCTGGGCAAAAATACTTCTTTACTTTAGTTTGTAGAATGTATAAGGAAAATTTGTTAATATAATTAAAACTTTCCGGAAACATCCAGGAAGTAGCAACTATATTTGCATAACGCCAAGTATGACTTAGTGCATAAAAATAGCATTAATGTAGAAATTCCACAATATTTCAAAACAGATTTTTTTAAACCTTTGCACAGCAGGGAAAGGCACCCCAACTTCAAGTAGCGCAGATCATTTCCAAAGAAAACTTGAATAAGGGCTGAAATTAGATTAAGAGCTGTCACCATTGTGACGTCACTGTCAAAATTTAGTTTATGTCTAATCCATGTGTTATAATGGATTCTCAGTAAGACTAAGCGGAAGATGGTAAGGTATAAGATGTCCAAAGATGTAAGATATGTCTACCAAAACACTGGGTTAAGCTATTTTAAGAACTCAAAAATTACTTACAAGAAAGAAGGCGTAAAAAAGCCGAAAGGTTTCTTGACATTACAAGCCATCTTCATGTACACATCTCATATGATTTTCATAGTGCCGATGAAGAAGATCCTCACTTCCCATCTCTTCTTGACAAATCCAGCAGCTGTGTTTCCCAGTTATGGCTGATTGAGGGACTACCATACCACTGTATCCAGTCTCGCTCTGGGTCAGTGAGTTGTTTGTCCTAATATCAAGTCTTTCTCTTCCTGCTTGCTTACGCTTACAACGAGAACTTTTAGAAGGACACTCCTTGCTGTGACGATTATGAGACTTTGCTTTCGTGTGGAGTTCTTCATGTTTCCTAAGATTTCCTTTTTGACTAAAACACTTGCCACACTGTTTACATTCATATGGCTTTTCTCCAGTGTGAATTCTTTCATGAATCCTTAGGTGTTCTTTTCGCCTATAACACTTGCCACAGTGTTTACACTCATATGGCTTCTCTCCCGTGTGCACTCTTTCATGAACCCTTAGGGAACTTGACTGACTGAAACACTTGCCACAATGTTTACATTCATAAGGTCTCTCCCCAGTGTGTAATTTTTCATGACTCCTAAGACCTACTGTGGTGCTAAAACACTTAGCACACTCTTGACATTCATAAGGCTTCTCTCCAGTGTGAACTCTCTCATGGACTCTTAGGTCTTTTGCTATGCTAAAACACTTACCACAGGTTTTACATTCATGAGGCTTCTTCCCAGTGTGAATTCTTTCATGAACCATTAGGGATCCTGCTAGGCTAAAACACTTGCCACATTGTTTACATCCATAAGGCTTCTCTCCAGTGTGAACTCTTTCATGATACCTTAGGTTTCCTGTTTGGGCAAAACACTTTCCACACTTTTTACATTCATAAGGCTTCTCCCCTGTATGAACTCTTTTATGAGTCTTCAAGGTGTGCGCTTGGCTAAAACACTTGCCACATTGTGTACATTCATAAGGCTTCTCTCCAGTGTGAACTCTTTCATGTCTCCTTAAGGCTCCTGCATGGCGAAAACACTTGCCACATCGTTTGCATTCATAAGGCTTCTCCCCAGTGTGAAGTCTTGCATGAATCCTTAGGTGTCCTGTTTGGCTGAAACACTTGCCACACTGTTTACATTCATAAGGCTTCTCTCCAGTGTGAAGTCTTGCATGAATCCTTAGGTGTCCTGCTTGGCTGAAACACTTTCCACACTGTTTACATTCATAAGATTTCTCTGTAGTGTAAACTCTTTGATGACCCCTAAGTGCCCCTGCTTGTGTAAAGCCCTTCGCATGCTTCTTGCACCTTAAGGACATGGAGTGCAGTTTCCTTTCTTCAGTCAATCCTATTGACATAATAAATATTGTTTAAGGCTTAACTTTTATAATAGAAAGTGGCACTGCCACTAGTCATGCATAAGAAAAAAAACATGAATGAATACAAGTGAAATGAAATGAATGAGATCAGAGACTTTTTCTAAAGGCTTTTTACATTGCAATCTTAACACAAAATGGTATTTACAGACAGCAAGTTACATAGAAGCAGTACTCCAAACGGTTGGCACTACTATAACCAACTTACAAGTTGAAACTAACGATAACTGGCTCACAATTTGATACTATGCAATTGTGCATTGCTTGTAATATGTACATGAAAGAAAGATGAAACATTTGTGACAAAAATTATCATGATGCTTGAGCTTGTTTAAGTAGACAGTGGAGGAAGATTTGTACGATTTTGTACAGGGGACTGACAAGAACAAAGCGAAAAAAAATACACTAAGGTTTTTCAAAATAAAGTGTGCAAGAGCTCCCACTTTTTGCTGGTGCTATTCACAGGTTTAAGCTCCAGTAGATAGGTCGATTTAAGGTATTGTAGAAAATCTTGTATATTAGGAAACAAAGGTTTTCTTATTTTTACATAATTATCTAAATATAATGTCTGGCTAATAATAGACAGAAGTTTATTTGATTGTGGTTTTTTAAAGGCATCTAGTGTCAATCCAAAAGCCGTAGAAATATTTAGTGTGTAATTTCGTGGGATAATTTGGTATAAAGTAGGTCGTTGGAATTCCAGGAGGTAGTTACAGGAGCAAATTGGATCATTTGTCACTCCCATTTTTGTTAAAAAGTCATTGGTCCATAGTCATCTGTGTGGAAGTTTGAATTGAAATTCCACAATTCTTGTGCTTTTAGTGCATTTTGGAGCAAGGCCTCCTGTCATTTAATGCACTGTCACCTTCTTCCTTCCTATTAAACCGAAGATTAAATGGTGTTAAGATTAGTAAAAAAAAGTGCTCTAAGCTTTGCTAAATTTGGCCAACTGGCATGATATTTTTTTTTGTTGTGAACCACCAGTGACAAGGAGGCTTACAGACTGTAATTAACAGCATGAGAATAATACTTCACATCATACAAATGCCAAAGACTTTCAGCATGGTTTCAGGATATACACATGTTTTTTCTTGCAGATACTCCTTAAAAAGTAGGTGTCATCCATGAAGCAATACGTTTAGCTTATTATTGCATTTCTTCTGTTCAGTTGCAGTCAGAAATTCAACCACTTTTTCTTTGGAAAGCCGTAAACACCACTTTTGTTCAGTTTACTTAGGAAAAGACAGCAAGACTGGATGCTGCGCTCTCCCCAACTGAAGCGCACATTGCTTGGGAACGAATATAATTGAATATGGTGAGGACAATCTCTCAGGCAAGCCAATATCCCAGCAAGCCATAAAGGGGTTTGTCTATTTTACAACCCTCAGATGAATGTTTACATTTCTTTAATGTTGGAAAAAAAGAAAAACTAGTGCAGTGGTGAGCATGCTGCAAATGACACAAAAAAGTACAGTGACTGGTTGAATTTTCACCTTCTTGAAACTGTGATTGGACCAGAGCTTGACAGGCAAAGGCCCCCAGTAGATCAAACCTCTAAAACACAATGCTTAATCTCGCACCAGATCTCTTGTTGACGCAGCTGAAGGCCAGATCTGGTTCAATCCGACTTGTACTCATGATTGCCTGTAAGGAAAGTGACACGCGAAGAAAGAGCAAGTGCTCAAAATAAATCCTCAAAATTGCAGCGATTTTTCTGTGTGTTAAAACAACAAATTTGATGGTGCCTTGAAGTTTTTTCTAAAAAACCTGGTTATACATGTATACATCTTAAGTATGAACAAACTAATTTGTCGTTGTTGTTCTTTGCAACATTAAATTCAATGCAACAGCTTAAAATGGACCCCTTTTAAATTTAATCATCATAGCCCGCTAAGCCTTTAAAGCAGAGCACGTCTACTTCTACGCAAAAATGATTTTTCCTTTTCAAACCTCTTTATTGATACCAAGAGAGAGAGAGAGTAAAAAGATAAGATATAAATTGTATTACAATATATATTGAAAAAAAAAAAGTACTTCTTGAGTGCAAATATTACTTTGAACAGAACTGGACATGTTGAATGTTGTCATCTGCCATGCTGTGGCTTGTGCAATTCAGTGATTTAGCACTCTTCATTATTGTTCAATAAATATTTTTTGCAGAATAAGTAATTTTCCGTGTCAGAAAAAAAAATCAACTTGCAAAAGCCCTAAGGCTTTTTTCAGAATGTTTCTTGGTAAAATAATTTGTCCCATGGGTACTGACTTAAGCTTTGAGTGTGCATAATGAACATTAAATTTTAACTGCTGCATTCAATTTGATGTTACCAAAAAACAAACAAACAACAACAACAACAAATAAGGTTGGACATACTTGAGCTGTGCGTGGTATAACCACATTCATGACAGGCCAACGAGACATGTGGAAAAATTGGATTTTTGTCAGACAAATCATTACACATCCAGTCCCATAAGAAAACATTTTGTCATTCTAATATTCCATTGTTTTTCATTCAGACTTTGCCTGGCTGGCTTTCTACTTTTCTCAAATGTTTTTTGTCAATGATTTCATATTTTAGCTTACAAGTTCAAATACAACACAGAAAATGTATCAACACACCGTAACCTTCAGCTGTCGGTTATCATCATCTTTCATTTTTTCATTCATATGCTTTCATTTGTTACTGACACTGCCTTCTTTTATTCGGATTCAATTCAACCAGAAGATTCATATCTTTCAATGACTCTTAAAAAGGCTATAATATACATGTATTGTGCAGACTTGATCCCACTCAACTGAATTGCCTTAATCATTTGCTGTCTGAGAAAATCCTTACTACAAAATTTTTTACATGAATTTCTCAAGTTTGCTGATTCTTTTATTCTTGTTTCACACACAAAAAGAGATAATAATTTGTCTACCCAGTCACATATATCAACAAGTTTAAAATTGTTGTAAAGGTTGATTTTAGTTTTTGCAATCATGCAATCACCCGCTACATCCACACACATACATGCGCGTAGGTTAGAGGCTTCTTACAAAATTTTGAGCCGAAAATTTTACTAGTAGGAAAAGTATAAATACGTTATTTACTGCTCCAGGAGGACTCAGATGAAGGAGAATATGCTGGATAAGTTTTCTGATAACATTTTCCTTTCGGCAAACTAACAAACTATTGTGTAGGTCCTAGTAAACAGCCTTTGTCTCTCAAAATTCCCCCACTATCCAGGAGGGTGCAATTTTCAGGTTGCAGGTAGGATGTAGGATGCAGGTTGTGATTTTTGAAAAGAGTTAAATGTCCTGAATGGTTTCCAGATCTTCCCAAGCCCAGGTTCGACTGTACTTACAGAAAAGACCAGTTCCTTGTCGCTATTTCTTCTGCCGTACCTACAAATATACAGTAGAAATTACACAGCCATGGTGACCCAATTTATATGTGTGACTTGTCTAAACACAAAATAATGTTTCATATCAGTTAAAAGCAAAACAAAACGAAAAAAGGTCAGTTCATGTACTGTTCAATGAAATCCACGTTGGATCCATGCAGTGGATAGCCAGTGAGAGTGGATAATTAACCAACAGAAATTTCAACCTGTCTTTTTTTCACCATTCGTTATTTCATTTTATTTTTGTTTTAAAAAGTGTAAAGAAAACAAAAATATATACATGATCTCAAATTCCAACAGTGCTTGAGAAATTCTAATTTACAGTGAAGTGGGGTACATAATGGCCTGCCTTTGAATGCAAAACTTGCCTCCCTGAGTATAAAGAGATTTGCAAAATCTAACTCACTTCTATTTGAAACCTCCCTTCTTGCTTGAAAGGTCTGGAACTAAAGGATCGATTTACAGAACTGAGATTTGAAATTTCTGATTTTGCGTGACCCTGTCACAAGAATACGGATATCACCAAAACATCATTGTGATGTCCTGTTTTAAGGGCTCAAGAAGATCTGTAAACCATTTAACTCTTAACTCTTTTTCAAGTTCTAACCTGCAACACTGATCTGCAACCTGCAACGTGCAAATTTCACCCTCTGCCCACTTTCCACTACACAAATTGGATTTGTATGTGTTGTAGTTGATCTTTTATTTCAATTAATTTTCAAGTGTTTTTGGGTATGGTAGTGTATGCTAATAAATTTAAAACAAAGGAAAAAGAAAAATTAATTGAAATAAAAAATTAACTGCGACATATGCGGGAGCCAACATGCACAGAAGGTCATCACCTTTTCAATATTGCATCACTATCTGTGTCACTACCCGTTCTCCCTCCATTAATTCTCCCACTCCTTCTCTAAAACAGGACACTGTTGGATAGTGATGCCTGCAGAGGAAGCTACAGAGGTGCATACTTGAACACTATATTAGTATAGGTAATAGCATGATTTGTAGTGATATTTGGCATAAATACCACGAGTGATATTTCAAAATTGTTATACGTAATTCCATGAGCCATTAGGCGAGTGAAATTTGGGACAATATTCAAATATCACATGTGGTATTTTTATACCACTAGATGAGAAATTTCTGCAATTTGATTGGCTTAGAGCAGTGGTATTTCAGCTTAATTTGAAATACCTACATGTGAAAATTACAAACCTTTTGTGGGTAGTAGTATAAGCAAATAATAGCATGATTTGCACGTGATATTTGGCATAAATATAATACCAATCGTGATATTTAAAAATTGTTTAAATTTCACTCGCCTAACGTCTCGTGAAATTACGTATAACAATTTCGAAATATCACTCGTGGCATTTGTATAGGTAATAGCATGATTTGTAGTGATATTTGGCTTAAATACCAGGAGTGATATTTCAAAATTGTTATACGTAATTTCACGAGCCGTTAGGCGAGTGAAATTTGAGACAATTTTGAAATATCTCAAGTGGTATTTATGCTAAATATCACGTACAAATCATGCTGTTATTTGTTTATACTACTTCCCACAAAAGGAATTAAGCTGAAATACCACTGCTCTGAGCCAATCAAATTGCAGAAATTTCTCATGTAGTAGTATAAATGTCAAATATCACTATAAATCATGCTATAACAGTCTTATTACCTAACTCGTAATTTTCCTTGAGTTGTTTTTTGAGCGAAGGAATTGAAGTCATTTATGTAAGCAAAGCTTACGGTTAAGAGCTTACTTCTTTTTTGTCTTGATCAACCCTAGCACTTAGATCATTCTAAGAAGTATATATAATGCAATGAAAGGCTTTTCTTACCTCCAGTAATAAGCAGATTTTTGCACTCTCAGGCGAAACACAACTTAAAAACACAACCTGACAGGCAACACTCACTTTCTATGCAGCGTGACAAGCAGTAGTGCCCAGTCTGCTGCCTCGGACAACACTAACCCACTAACCTCACCACTAACCCTGCCTCGTACCCAGACGTCTCTCTTTATAACGTGCGCGCAAAGGAAGGCGGGAAGGAGACAACTGGCGAGACGTCTGGCAGATCTTGTTTTCAAGATGGCGGGAAGAGTAATGGCGGACGAATATGTAATTTTTAAAATAAGTTCAGCCCTATTCATTTTGCGAATTTTAAGCAAATCATTGCCAATCCACGTCGTGTGTATGAAGAGGAAGCTGTTTTTACCCCACATATTGGACTCAAGCATCATGATGTTTACTACCGAACTTTAAATCGAAAAACTACTAGCCGCGGACGGGACAGTACTGCCCTTAATTTTAATGAAACTGCCGCACGCCAAGATAACAGCGGTCAGGAAAGTTAGTAAGTTAGTAATCGTTTCTGTTAAGGTCCCTAGTGATGAAAGGATCTCTTCAGTCGAAGTGAAAACATGATGGCGAGCTGAGAATTGTTGCAACAGCCAAATGAAGCCAAATATTTTGTAAAGCTTTAATGCTATTTGCTGCACGCTGCATCTTGAGTACTCGAAAAGGCAACAAACCAGTCTGACTAGTCTCAAGACTTCCTAAGTTATGTTATTAAATAGATAATAAATCTGTTAAATTTTTGTCTCAGGATTTCGCATTGTGTATCATTATTTTGCTCGACAATGTAAGCTTATGTACTTACAGGAAAAACAGCCACAAAGCTAGCTCTAGGTTTTTTTTTTACTTGCATTTTTTTATTGTTCGATTACCTCACTGGGTACTAGACTTGTCACTGAATGCACAGCTCGGTGTAAATAAATCCTACTTACTTTTTATTTAAATGCCTGGTCTGTATTGTTTTTTATTTGTTATTGTGATATTACACAGTAGACCAATTTGGTTTTGCTATGCTCTTTTATAACACATCATTTATGTTTTAAATTATTGGTAACCTTGATTTTAAGTTGATAGACAATTTTGTTACCCTGATGGAAGAGGGCGATGTGGTTGATGAGATACCATCGTAACTACCATTTTGCCAGACAGGAGACATTGCCCTAGACACTTTTTTAAAAAATAATTGTGTTTGAATATTTCAAATTTCATGGCAAACAAGATGCTGTTAATGCCAGTTTAGAGAATAATGATTGTATCGTCCTAATGCCAACTGGTGGTAGGAAAGACTGAGTATTATGAAGTTCTTGGGATCGTTCTACCCAGATTCAACATTGTTGTTCCTGTGATTGCTTATACATGGTTCCTTTCTTGGCAAACCTGTGGTAGCATAAAATTCCCGTCACAAGTCTTCTGAAGGGGTAGTTTTTGACCTGCTTTGGAGTTTGAGAGGAATGGAAGATCATATAATAATAATATTATCAATGGACCATGCAAAAGACATTAAGATAAGTATAGATGGCTCTGCAGAACTACTAACCCCAACCCGCTTCCTAGAAATTTTAACTACAAAATGACAATCAAGATACAAGCATCGAAGGGAAAGAACAGGAAAAACAGGCCCCTGGACAAACTGGAAGAGTATGCAGTAAAAAACACTACACTACACTATTAGTAGGCTGATGTCAGGTCCATTAACAGTGTCAAGCAGTGAAAAATGCCAGCTGTTTTAAGTATGGGCCAGAAGCTGAGCCATGCAAAACCCTCACCCCTTTCTATTGCTTCCACCTCACCCAGAGAAATAGAAAATGTTGCTCCTATTCCTTAAATTAGTGTCACTGGACATTGAATTGATGTATGCTTTATGAACTTCTGCCAAGATTATTGAACTGAGATGTGCTCAGGTCATTGAACTATGGTCAGCAAAAGAGAAAACCTGCACCCCTAATCAAACTTAAACTCGATCTAGCTGTCTTGCCCAAGGTAATAAAATACTTTGCTCTGGCTATAATTCCTTCATTTTGGACAATGGAAATTGTGTTGATGTGTGTTTTTTTTAACTAATACTGTGACAAAAGTGTGTGTACAGTTGCTCCTTCCCCTGTACATGGGCAACTGAGATTATTGAATGGGCATGTTGTCATTGAACTGACTTCTGTTAAAAAAGGGCTAAGCCCGTTCTCCTTCTTTTACATTTGTGTGTCCCAGTAAAGTTACATTTGAGACTTTAGACCTGAAGTTTGAATGAAATGTGGTAGTGTGGTCATTGAATCATTGTGTTTTAACTGAACTATATACTTTATTCAACCTTCATTCAAACATTTTTAGTCTTGCAATAGGGGTGACATCATGCCAGACATCTAGCTAAATAAAATTAGTAGTGTAACAATTAATCAAATTCTCGATTAATCGTGATTATGACTGTTCAGTTCAATTCAGGATTCTTTGCTTCCATGTTTCGAGTTTGGTTCGACTTTCGCACACCTTTTCCAGGGTGCCCACAGTGAGTTATTATATTCTAAAATAAGAATCCAGAACTCTTTAAAGTGCGTTTTTGATTGATGAGCAAAGACAATAGTAGTTCGTGCGCCATTTTGTGTTGTCTGGTAAAAATGCTGTCCTTCAAGCTCCCCTTGAGAATTTCCAAATAAGGTAATTAACCATGTGCGACACACTCTTTGTCAGGTTCTCAAACATGGCGACGAACCAAGCGACTGTGATTCCTCCTGTCCCTGTTACTGTTCTTATATTGAGGGTTTAGGGTTGCATGCTGTTTACATTACACGTTATGTTATAAGAATTAAGAAACATTTACACAATTGAATCAAAATCATCGAAATCAAAAGGCAATAATCGAAATCGAATCGCAAGGAATATGAATCGTCACACCCATAAATAAAATGAAATAAAGTTAAAACTAACGATCGCAATAACAAAATCTCCTACAAAAGATAAAATCGATAAAAATATTATAGCATTAATTATTGTACAATATTACAAAATACTAAAAACATTAAGCTAGAAAAGACTGCCTCTATAGCTGGAGATTTTGATCTCCCTCATCAAGATTGACAGAGGTAGTCCAAAATGATGGATTGATCAATGCTGGCACCTTCCTTCTCTTCAACCCCTTCCCTGATCCGAAAATAAAGTTCATTACTTATCTCTCGAGAATCTAGGGATCTTTACCGAGAGTCAGGTAATTGTAAGCTTCAACAAGTTATGCATTTTTATTTATTTTGTCAAAAGCATCAACTTAAATATATCCATCTGTCCCTGGTTTCATAGTTAGTAACGTCGCAGACTTAAATCTTTGTGTAAGGACAAAATGTGGTCTTGATAATCAACTCCTGACCTTGCACAATCTAGCTAGGCCTTGCAGTTCTTTCAGTTCACAAGGTTACTTGCTCGTTCTTCGGTGGAATTGGCCTAAAAGAGCGAAAAATAGAAACATGGTCGCCCGCGCTGTACTTTACTTATCCGGTTTCTGCAATAAACGACAAGTTCAATACTAAAATATAAGACTTACCCGATACTGTCAAGTCATCAAATATTTTGTTAGAGGTCTTCGATTCGTAAGAATGCGACTCCTTTGCAGCCTGTCGATTATTCTACCTCAGGTTTTGAAAATTTTGAGCCATTCACCTGTCTACTCAAAGTTTACAATGTTTACAACAATATGCTACTAAAATTGATCGCTTCCAAGACTTAAAAAGACCAAAAATTAGGCCGTGCCAAGAAAACGACTTTTTTGCCAAGAAAACGACACAAGATCTGGCAGGCGCTTCGCCTGCCGTCAGTACCCCTCCCATGGTCCCTTGCGGTTCATAACCAGTCACTCCTTTCGCGCTCGCCTCTGCCATGCGAAAAACGAAGCGCCTGAGGAGGAGGCTGCCACTAACCCATGTCCCCTTCCCTGGGGCCCGTTTCTCGACAGTCCCGGTAACTTCTTGGGCCCGAATCTAAATATAAAGAATAAAAGCGCGGGACCTGGCTAGCAAACTACTCCATTTTGTTTCATTAACTGATAGTTTTATCACGTTAGATGCAAAACTATTGAAACCTCCGTCTTGCGTGTAAACAACAACAGCTTTACGGGCCCGCTAATTATCGGGACTTTCGAGAAACGGGCCACTGGTGAGTGGGGCAGGCACTGGTGGCGGGGGTAGAGGATCTCAATGGCGTTAACCGTTAGCCCTAAAACGGCCAAAAATCTAGCCTTTAGGCGTGAAAATAAAAAAAAAAAATGATAACCGCTAACCGTAAAAACTTTGCACGTGTATCACACTTATTTGTACATTTCTTTTCCAAGTTTGCACGACTACGACGTGAAAAAACCGAATTTCGGGCGTTATGGAGAACGTAAACAAGCAACGACGAAATTTAATTTCTCTTTGTGAACTTGGATATGGCCCCTAGGAATTCAACTCAAGGAGGGTTCGCCTACATTTGATAAAGAAAGTGGGTAGGAATAATTGCGATAAGGACTGAAAGTACGCAAATTCACTTTTTAAGCGACGTTCTCGTTGTCGTCGCGTCATTGGATCTTAAAGTCTCTAATGCATCTTAAATTTGATTACGAGTTTTTGTAGGGTCTTATAGAGGGAGAAAAGCCGATACTCTCACTATTCAGCAAAGTACTATTCAGTATTCGGTACGGTAGAGAACAGTGAGGAGCGAAACAACAAAATACCAGGCAGGAGGTCTGCCTCCGGCAGTGTATGCACATGGAAATCCTAAAGCTGTTCACGGGTGCATTTTCCAGCCGACCAAGTTAACATAACGCTCACTGCCTCCTTAGAAAACCGCTCTGTTGCTGACGAAGGGTGCACAATAAGTTTCGTGAGCGATGCCTTGTTCTGCAACAGGACGCTCGCGTCCGAGGCCGATTTCAACCAGGTGGAGGAGTACGAAAGCGATTCCGATTGCAGCGATGTTGATTCCACAGATTTTGACTTGAGGAACTGGTCAATGGTAAACCTGTGATAAATAGGTCTGGAAGACAAGTTAAAGCGTGGATACGGTTTGATGTTTAGGCGGTCGCAAAACGGTAAGCCACGAAATTACATGACATTAAGGTAAACTAAAGAACTGTTATTCATACAGTATGGATGTTACTTCAAATGTTTCAATGGGTACATTTATTACACTGTCACAAATACGAGCAAATATACTTTCTTGTTTTATTTGTTTTGTATACGTCAAAGTACCGCAGTGTAGGAAAGCAGATATAGACCAGAATGTTCCTGAGACGTAAAACACAGGAAAAAATAACAGATTCCCATTTTTGGATATTTTAGGGTATTTAAAGAATCCCTGGTTGGGACTTGTCTCACTTTGCCAAATTTGGGATTTTTGTGGGTATTCTTTAAATACCCTAAGATATCCAATAATGGGAATCTGTTACTTTTTCCTGTGAAAGTTCTTACAACAATGAAAATTAATTTTTAACTTTTTGAAACAATGGTAATTAATTTTTAAAAGATTTGTTAACAGTAACGGAAAAATATTAACCGTTAGCAGTAAAAGACACTACCTCATTGAGACCCTCACGGTAGTGGCCCCTAGCTCTAGGAGTTCGGGAACGCGTGACGAACCCCTTCCAGCGACTGCCTCTGCTGAGCCTTAGTGGCTCCCGGCCCTTTAATCCTCAAACGTTCAGGGGCGGATCCAGAAAGTTCAGAAAGGGGTGGCCGTGGCCCCCCTCGGCCCACCGCTAAATCCACCCAAGGGGGGTAACACCAAATACAGTGGAATCTAAAGAATAACAGATAGTTAACCTTGACTCAAATTTGAAGAAAACACAAAAGGTGGATCCACCCTTCATGCAACAAGTCACTCCGTTTACCAACATCCTGTTGATGGCGGTTATGAAGTGAGGCGATCTGCGGCTATTTGTACCAGTATGGCAAAAAAAAAAGAAGAGTCAAATTAACTGGCTGTGATCGACCCTGGTATTTCTCTAAATGTTCGACGAGAAGCCAGGTCTGTATCTAGCAGTGGCGGATCCAGGGGAGGGGCCGGGTGCCCCCCATAGTTTTAGACCAAAATGAGACCGCCCCCCCCTTATTTCAGAGCCCGGATGACTGAGTCCCCCCCCTTATCTGAACTGGATCCGCCACTGTCTAGTATCCCTTTAGCAGAGGCGGGCAAGGACAAGCAGTAGAGGTCATGGCAGATGAGATCGAGAACTTTGTGTGGGCTCTAATCCACTTGCTGATGGCTAGAGATGATGATGAGGAAACTGCACTTTCGTGGAATATGTTCAATGAAGTGTTCATGGAAAACAAACCATCAAAAATCCCGTACTGTCATTTGCTATCCGCGTGCTCTACATTCGGATTCTCCCACAAACCCGGCTATATATCAAGACTAAATACCAGATCCGACGAAAGACTTTACGATAACTGACAGCTCGATGGCGAAAATCTACTCCGCTCACGTTTTAAAAAAGGATTATAAATTTATAAATAGTACGAAACAGAATCTGAAGTATGATGCATGCTGCTCTGTATTTTCATGGACGAAGAAGAGATAAAAGAGTAAACTATCAGCCAAGTGGATAAAACGTGAGGAAGAAAAGAAAATATTCGAGGAGGAGAAAACAGCCGAACAGCTTCAGAAGGGGTAGGAGTTTTTGAAACGTTTGACGAACAGCGTGTGAATTCTTGGTTTTCAACTGACGTCGCAAAAATCCAAACTCCAAAACCGCAAGGACTTTTAAAGTTTTATCTCCATCTAGCAAAAGATCTCTTAAAAATAAACTTTTGTGCAAGTTTTCAACGTGACAGCGTTTTCCGTTTTGAAAATATAGCTCTGTCTAATTTCCCAAGTTTACTCCGCGCGACATTGATACGGCGACCGAGAAGGCCGTCACATATGCTAAAAAGGTAATTTTATCGCTTAATATATATTATGCCCTTTGAATGGTGAAAGTATTAGAAAATGTGTTTAGGGGAATAATCTGCTCGTTCGCAGTCAACAACTGATCAAATTTGTGGCGCATAATACTGAAACCAGATGTTTGCATTATTTCCGGCCGCCATATTTGTGCTCCTCGGAGGAGGGTATTCAAGAGAATTTACCAGTTGATTGTTCTCACAAGATGTTTCTGAGTGTCTTGAACAAAAGGAATAGAAGAAATTATGTTATTCTACCGTTCGCGCGAGTTTTGACCCGTACTCGCGACTGTCAACCCGCACACGCGATATCCAACCAATACCCATTAGTCAAACTCCTTTTTTCCTCGTCAATTTTTCCTCCGCGCTCTACTATATGAACTCGTGAAACAGTTCATAGTGATCATGATGTCGCTACAGATGTAAATTAAAAAGAGGCCGGTGACACTCCTGGGTTCAAACCTTCCACGTGTTATTAGTTTCCACTGTAAAAAATTCTAGTGGGTACTTCCTTACATTTGCCTCATAGGTAATGGTAGGAGCCCATCAAATGGAGCCTCCATCTCCCATACATGCCCTTGGAGTGAACCCTTTCCCGAGTATATTTGTAATTAGAACGGTTAAGAGAGCAGACTTCGCGCGCCGGGAGTGGAAAGAGCCAATCACAACGACGAAATGACAGTGCTATTGTTCCTCATCAAACAGCAGCTAATGCGGTGTTGACAGGCCAAACACAACCATATGCCAGTGAAACGTGACTGTAGCGTTTTCATCTTTTAGAGATTTCCTTTGTTTTATTTCTAGCGGGTAGATTATAGTAAGGAGAATTTTAAACTCTGACTATGTTAATGTTACTTTTGGCTGCTTATCTCACATTAAGAGGCCATGACAGACTGCCATGAAGCTGGTCTGTACCAATGCATAATGATTAACTATTTCCTGCAGTCTGTAGTTCTGACAGGATTCGATTCTAGTACCGGTTTTCTGTAGGCAACGTGTTTAAGCATTAAGGTTTGTTACGCCGCAAAATGTAATAATCGCCGCAAAATGTAATATTAACGCAAAATGTAATAAGAATCGCCGCAAAATGTAATACTTATGCAAAATGTAATAACATTGACGCAAAATGTAATAAACGCAAAATGTAATAATTTCCGAATAATGACGTGCATGCTATTTCAAAATCGGTATTGTTGCTCAGTCATCGGTAGTAGCGAATTCAGATCTTCAATTAAATTATAAGCTATTATTATTATTGATATTAATATTAATGTTAACATTATTAATGATATTAATATTACTATTACTATTTATTATTATTATTATTATTATTATTATTATTGTTTTTGTTATTATTACTATTATTATTATTGCTAATATTACAATGAAACAGTTGAAATGAGGAGATGTAATCATCTTTAGGGAACCGAGTGGGAAGTTTGTTTCCGCTGATTTGAATGTCCTACAGGTCCCAATACGGTGCCCACCTAGCCGTCCCCTGAGCCAACATTTCGCCCTAAGTGAGAAATAAGTGTTAACGTTGGCTTAGGGAAGGGGTATGTGGACAGTTTCCCATAATTATCCAAAAATTCTAACCCAAACCAAATTACCCATACACCCTCCCCCCTCAAGTGGTCAAAAATGGTCGGCCCTAAAAAGACGAAATTGCGCACTTTTTATGGATCTCCCAGTTCAAGATTTAATGCCGTCAACTCTAAGCCAATGGCGATTGCGTTGCTGAGTAAATTCAAGGTTTCGTTTAGCGTCGAATGCGTTTCCTGATATTGAGTCGGTCGGTCGGATTGAAAAAAAAACCTAAAAACAAAATCACAAGAAGTCTCGGAATAGGAGAACCTGGTACCCCAGGACGACGTTAAAAGTTAACATTCACATATTTGGATTAACAAAATACACAATGTACTGTAAAAAATGTTTATGTCTTTGTTCCTGTTTTTGTCTATGCTGTTACTAAGCTCATTTTTCAGATTAAAAGAATCATTTCAAGTGAAAAATGGTTTAACTACGTCGTTACTTTGTTTTTGAAAATGCCAAAAATTTGGGTCGGTCGGACGACGCTAAACGGAGATAAAAAAAGAGGATGGCCTGTCTTCTAATCACAACTGCCTTGCCAGGCAAATTCAATGCTTTTGTGCATCAGCTTAGCTCTACTCCAATCAGAAATGCGTTACTGGGCTAACTAAAAAAATTTTCCGCTATCTGTTCTAGGCAAACGACAACTGCCTTACAAGGCAAACTGACTTGACTTTGCAAAGCTTGGAAACTTCAACATAAAAGAAAACTTGGACCTAAAAAACAGCATTTAGAACAATTCAGCCTCTATTAAGTGAGAACTTAGGAAAAGTAAGCTACAGCCAAAGTTGTCTGGTTCTCATGAAAAAAGGTGTGACAGATATCTTATATTTTAAATGCATTTGAATTATGCTTTGAAAGTTGATTCTATTACTTGTTTTCGACAACAGCTATTTTATTTGACTGAATTAAATTCAACAGCCGAAATTAAACCAAGTCTCTCAGTTGCTATAGTTGTGGTACAGTACAGCAAGCTCTTGCAGCCATTTTTGTCTCGTCACATAACGCTCCTCCTCCTTCGTTGGGGAAGAGTGTTGCGTGACGAGACAAAACACGGCTGCGAGGGAGACTAGCTCAGCACGGAAGTAACACGACGTTTCAACCGTTATTTCATAAATAATAATAATAATAATAATAAAAAGAAGAAGAAGAAGAGGAAAATAAATATTATTACTATTATTAATATCAATGTTGATAATAATAATAATAATAATAATAATTCACATGAAGATCTGGATCAGCTACTGATTACTGAGCAACAATACCGATTTTGAAATAGCATGCACGTCGTTATTTCGGAAATTATTACATTTTGCGTTATTACATTATGCGTTAGAAAAGTTATTACAATTTGCGTTGAAAGATTATTACATTTTGCGTTGAAAATTTTATTACATTTTGCGTCAATGTTGTTACATTTTGCGTTAGTATTACATTTTGCGGCGATTCTTATTACATTTTGCGGCGATTATTGCATTTTGCGGCGTAACAGGTTCTTATTTCGGCAAAATGGCTCTATATTAATCAAATTTCTAGTTTTAAAAGGTTTTTTTGCGAAATGCGGTTATCTGAACTTCTAGTCCTTGTAGTTGCTTTGTCCATCAGCTAGTGTGATGATAGCCTGAGTATCAGGCCTTCCTAAGGGGGTACGGGAGAGGAGATTTCTGCTGGAGGAGGGGGGAGGGGGGAGAAGAGAAAGGAAGGCCTGACACAAAACCAGTCAGCAAATCGTGTGACACATCCAGAATCTGGATGTGGCAGTGATTGGATAACACACAATACGCCCTGACGTCACCGAGCGCAAGTAAACACGAGCAGAGTGTTTTGATTTCATGTGGTAATTTTATGGATAGAGACGCAGAGAGGAATTCAAAGCTAGAGACTTCAGAGGGCGCTCTCAAGTTCTTTCCGGGAATAAAAATAAAATTCGAGCAAGAATTGTGTTTTCAAAGCCTCGTAGTTAAAAGGAAAGATGTTCTCGGAGTATGGAAAAGCCTCAAATACCAGCTTCTGCCGAAACTATGTCCGAGTATTGGTTTCACAATACCAGGACAAAGAAGACGATATCAGTGGCTCAGATATCTAAGTTTTGATTTACAACATCCTGCTGCTAAAAGGGAATTGTTACTGGAAATAAAATTAGAGCGAGGTAGCCATATATTGAGAATAGCCGACGGCACCAAGGCTTTAGCTTGACTTTAGATTTTCCCTCGGACGATTTTCGGCCTGATCTACAGCAGCTTTTTAGCTGCCAGATTCTCAGGAACCTGCTTATTAATGAGCGCCGCTGTTGTAACTCTGTAAACAAAAGCCGTTTACAGTTTTCCGGGCACACGTTCATTTACAAACAAACAGAGCGTGATCTTACATTAGCACAATTCCTAAAACATGTTATAATTCCTCAAAAAAGGCAGGTTTTCCATTACAAGTATTCGAAAACTCCTCATTGGAGGTTTCAGAAAAAGCGAAATCGTAGCAACACAAGCACCGGAGCTCGGCCAGACCGTATGGTGAGATTTATTTTAACTGTTATTTTAGGCGAGCTTTTTGACACGTGAAGCTGACAACCCAATGACGGGATGTGATTTTGATTGGATGGTATCGAATCATGCTGTGTGGGGGTGGAAGGCTCCAGTAAAAGCGTCTGTGTCAGGCGTTTCTCTCCTTCAGCTCTCTCCCTTGTTCGCTTCCATCTTTCCCCTTTCCCCCCAGAAACGCCTGACACTCAGGCTAGTGTG
>NC_133209.1:15304011-15331511 GCF_958299795.1 Porites lutea
TATATGATTAAAATGCAGAAAAACACCGTTATATGCCAGGGAAAAAATTTCTAACTCCATAGGGGGTGGGGAAGAAGCGGGTTTTGACACCTTAGTAGATGTCATCCGTCAACAAAATGGCTGGCGCGCGTTCATCATGTGGTGCTTTTCAAGAATAAAGTTTTGCATTTCATGATTGAAAATACGCCGATAAAAGACACAAATGGGAAGAGAATGTTCAAAAGACTGCTCAGACTCATTTTTGTGGACAAACGAGAGCTTTTCGCTATGAAATTGTCTCTCAAAGAATTCAACCTTGTTTTCTTCCCGGCGGATCAAAGCGCTTGGCATATTTTGAACCAACCGAGGCAGCAAGATTTCTGAAGAAACTTGAGGTACATTCTGTACTCTATGGTCAAGGAAAGTACGTTTTTAAAAGGGAATTTTTGTATTTATAAAGTTTTCTACATTTTAACATCGATGTGAAAAAAAAAAAAAAAAACTTCAAAGTGTGCATTTAAAAAGGAGTGGGTAAAAGCATAGTTATCAGAGGAGACTGGTTATGAAAAGCGGCAAACATCAATGATAAAAACAACAGTGCTGCGGTTTATGTTGGAAGCACCCTGAAAGTGCACAATCCTTTGTTTTCTGTTGGCAAATTGTTACTGAATAAATTAATGCAACGTTTTTATTGGTCAATACAATCAAAATGATAGGAATTCTTTTCAACGTTGTGCACTTTCAGGTCCACAAAAACCGTAGTTAATTGAGTGGAATGGTTATGAAACCCGTCAGACTCCTTTGTTATATGTTTTTGTGGATTTTCCATATATACTTGTCGGCAATTAGAAGAGCAATATAGAAAATTTTAGAAAGTGGTTCTAGCGCATGTGGCTGCTTGTATTTACCTCATATTTTTTCATTAGAATCGTTAGGAGTGAAGCTTTAGTTTACAATTCATATTTTTTTCAGTACAGCCGTTTTACGGAAATTATTCGACGTTAGATTCACATACAAACACTGTAATTTCTTTCGCGGTTGCCTACTCGTCAAAACCGAGATATATAAGGCCTATTGAAACACAGCTGAAACACCAGTACTTGATAATTCATCGATAACACGTTTCCGAAACTGAAACGGTTCTTTACTCACGTCTCTTTTCCAGTGAAACACAGTAAAAGTACGATAAAATGTCAAGTTTAACCAGTCTTCTATTGAGTTTTTACTCTCCTCATTGCATAGAAAAACATCGTAACGGCCGGACGAGGAGAAATTGAAGGGAGGAAGAGAGAGGACCCTGGAAACGAGGCTGTTTGGAAATGGCAGACTTGAAATTCCCATATTAAATGAATAAATAGGCCTCGTAAATCCGTGCAGACGTACTGTGTCGCAAATCTGTCTGGCTTTTTTTTTGGGGGGGGGGGGGGGGGGGGGTATTAAACCTGTACTTCTTGGCTAAACTCAAATCAAGGGCCACTCTTTATCGTAACGCTAGAAGGTAAAGGGGAACGCTTGCTGAACGTGAATTTGGGCTAGCTACAATTCTAAGGATTTTTGGTGAACGAATCAGATTATATTCGAGAGTAAATGGACGCCCCAAATCAAACATTAATCTGTAAATAATCCACAAATCGAGTGAAGCGAACTGCTCTCCGTCTCCTTTCAGCCTTTCTGCATCTCTTCCTGTTTGAATGTGTGCGTTTGATCGTGAAAAAATGCCAGAAGTAGGAAGGAAAAAAAAAGAAAAGAAAAGAAAGAAAGAGAAAAAACACACAAAGTCAATCGCCAGGATTCGAGCTCGCACTTCTCAGCTGACTTCTCCGTCAGCTGTTAGCTTCACGTGCCTGAAACTTCAATACGCAGCTAAGGAAACAAAATACAAGGTATACACCGTATTCACAAATGGCGGACACGCGGGAAAAAACTGGTGCCTAGTCATGAAAGCGAGGCGTTGGAGGATAAACAAAACTTGCAAACGAAGACTTTCAGTGAACTTGCAGAGTGTTTAGGACGGGTTCCACATAAAATAACTTTGTATGGACGTCTTTTTAAATACAAGGACGTGGGACGTCTTCTGCTTTTAATGTTTAGTACTAATTTGCTGTTTGCAATCAAAAGGGACGCGTATATCTTCAAAGAAACAGGATGATTTTGTAGGTTTCCGAAGCCGCCTCAGAAGCCTCGACAAGTGGGCGATGGCTGGAGAAAAGCGGCAAACTTCACACTGAAACCGAATACGAAAGCCAGCTCACTTTCAATTCTGTAAAACAGAAATAAAAACAGATATTGGTGGCAAGAAAAAAGAAATAAGCGACGGATATATGGCCTACTTGAATTGTCAACGGAAGAGACCTCCGCCATTACACAAAAAAGTTCAAGTCGAGAGCGGGTGAAAGATTCATTCACGAGACTCATTCATTCATGTCAGTGTCATTTTATACATATCTTTGTATGTCTGTATTTACAACTTCCTTTGGATGATAATAATTCCGTCGCTTTGGAGAGAATTGTTAGAGGTACGTTGGCAGCGCTTAGCGAAAATCTTTTGATTTCTTTGTCATTGCGAAATAAAATAATTTTATCAAAACCTGAAGCTGTAGCGTGTGAATCTTATGGCTTGCTATTTGCCTGGTCTTTTTACGGGCATTATCTGGTATTATCTGGCATTATATGGTAAAAAAGTGGTATAAAGCTCACATTTTACTAGGTTAAACTTTTAAGGCAATGTTTGTGTCAGGACTGAACACGGCAAGCTTCTGTTTCGAATCATTAAATTCGAGTCTGGATCCGTTTAAGAAGACCATCATTTCATTTATTTATGTACTCTTCACTTTTAAAATATCATGGAACATGAAGTTAAAACTCTCAACAGCCAAAGATAAGAAATACGAAAATTACTCGCTGAAATGATCAGGGGCACCCAACGGGAAATTTTGAGAAAAAGACCTAAAAACAACAACAAAGCGTGAATAAAGTTTTCTGAGACTATTTTAAGCAATTTGGGAGATTGCTGGAAAAAAATTATCTGTTCCTCTCTCCCAGCAAGACTGATGGAAGAGTTCCCAGCCAGCAACCTTACAACCTGCAACCTGACTTACTGGGCAGTTTCATAGGGCACAATTCAGATCTTGAGTGGTAAGTAACCCATACAAGTAACCCGTAGCAGCTATTCTAGACTTCAAATCCCCTCTGACACCCTGAATTATCTTTTCCCCAGCAACACTTTCCTTCCAAGGATTATTATTTCTTTCACATCTCCCAGCCAGCAAAAATGTGCCTGAAGAACAGATATTTTGAGGAACAGATCCACTGGGTGCCCCTGAAATGATGTGGCCGGCTTACCGAGTCTGCCGAGTAAAAAGTTGAAATTTTGAGCGTGCTCCACTCGATCGCTCCTGCATTTATACTATTTAAAAAAATAGTTCTAATTGATGTCCTTCATCGATAAAGACCAGAGAATAACGTCCTGGCCAAAAAAACACAAACATAACTTCATCGAAACCTCAGTCACCCCTTCTTTCCTGTCTTCCTTTTTTCCATCTCGACTTGACCTGTTTTGTTCAATGGCAGACGTCTCTTGCGTTAACGAGTAGGCCATATATCCATCGCTTATTTCTTTCTTTCTTGCCACCAAGATTTGAATTGTTTATATTTTTCTGTTTCACCGAATTGCAGTGAGCTGGCTTTCGTACTCGGTCTCAATGTGAAGTTTGGGCCAACATGTTTGCCGCTTTTCTCCAGTCATCGCCCACTTGTCGAGCTTCTGATGCTTCGGAAACCTACAAAATCATCCTGTTTCCTTGAAGATATACGCGTCCCTTTTGATTGCAAACAGCAAGTCAATACTAAACATTAAAAGCAGAAGACATCTCACGTAATTGTTTTTAAAAAGAAGTCCGTACAAAGTTATTTTAGGTGGAATCCGTGCTAAACACTCTGCAAGTTCACTGAAAGTCTTCATTTGCAATTTTTGTTTATCCTCCAACGCCTCGCTTTCATGACTAGGCACCAGTTTTTTCCCGCGTGTCCGCCATTTGTGAATACGGTGTATTATGTCACGATCACGCGACCCGCCGTCTGAAAAAGAAACACTTCTCACGTGGTTTCAAAAGCAAATAAAAGTAAAAAAAGTGACGTTAATCCTTCAATTATCTTTTGCAAAAAAAATTAAAGCGGAACCGGATCGTGACCTTCAATGGCCGACTTTCGTGATATAGAATCGGTGCTGCCATGCAACCCGACTAATAACGGAAAGAAGAATCTTTGTGACTGTGAAAAAAAGCTAATGGACCGTGAGAACTGATTAAGAAGTCCTTTCTCTTCGTAGTCGAGCCCGCAAATTAAAAAAAAAACAACTGCTTGGTTGCCGCCAAAAAAGCGTTGAGGGTAAAAGGCGGAATGAGTTTGAGGAATGGCAGTGTGGCATTGCTTGCGGAATGAATAATGATTCGGAATGTGATCTATGCCGAATGACTGAAGAAAATATATTAAACGGAAAATTGCGCCCTTTTTTGGCTAGCCTGCGAAAACATCCGTTTCTCCTCGCTCTTCGCTGCTGGGGACGTTTCGCGCTGCGACGAGCGACGAGCGACGAGCAACGAGCGAGGAGAAACGGATGTTTTCGCAGGCTATTTTTTGGCGCCAATCAAGCAGTTGCAGGACTAGTTCTTGTATTATAAGAAAGACATTCAACCGTTATGCACAATGTAATGATTTCTGAAGGGTATTTAATTGCAGCGACATCTAATTGTAGATCCAAATTACAACAATTCAAACTAACAATACATTGTTACTTAATATACGGTAATACGAGTAACAAAAACATGCAACTTGTCTCAAAACATGGCCACAAAACGAGTTGAAAAACGATGTTGCGCGTTTTACCACCGACGTTAAAACTAGTCTCACAACTACAACTAAGTTTCTGCAAGTTGCGTGAATCCCGACTTCTTATTGGAGAATTATCGCCCCCCTTTGGGCAGTTCCGAATAAAGCATCGCTTGTTGACCTTCTTGACGCCGTATTCTTTTTTAACCAGGCGCATATTCTCTCCCAGTTTAGCTCTCTTCACTTCAACACCATCATTGTCGATCTCTTAATTTTGGGCTCGGAGATGCCGTCAGAATCGGAGAGAGCGATCAAGGCAATGGCAAATGCACACCCTCAGCAATGTAGACTTCATTTCGACTTTAAAGCATCACAGAATAGTTAGAGAAAGTTCGATGAAAGGTGCATGCTCAACAACCTAATGACGTTCCAAATACGCCCGGAGTATGAAAATGATTTCTCTGTATGCTTTGAGAGTCTTTTTCGTTAATTTGCAGCTGCCCTAAAAATCTTCATCTGTTTTGATTTTTTAGGGGAACTTTGGTCGCCTCAAAAGTTTTGTGGGGCTATTTTCCAACGGCTTTTACTTCGTCATTAATATTGTGATTGGTCTTGTCAAAAGTTCGAGGACGCGGAGTAGCCGTGTTTTTATTTAAAATCATTTTAGCATATATTGTTTTTGTCGTTAAATTTTTAGGGGAACGCTTTCGTACGGATTAAACGAGCTACTAAATCTGGAGAGTGAAATTAATAATAATAATAACAATAATAAAAAAATACTGAATCTCTTAGGAAAGGTTGCCTGGTTGAAAAGTTATCACACAGTAAAAAACAAACTCACCGATGCTGTGGATCGCCGGAAGCGTTTCTTCAAATCTGTCACTGGACTACTGCTGATACGATGCTGTAAAGTAAAACTTATGGCTTATGGAAGACCTTCTGGTCATTTCCATTGGAAAGCCCAAATACAAATGATATACCTGTAATATTATTTAGCCGCTACGCCCCTCCGAGTATATTTTTCCTTGCCGGAATGATTGATTTGTTGGTTTTTCAATGGTTCCTCTCAGTTAGCTCATGGAATGCCAATGGCTCAGTATTGTGATGCTTAGCGATTGTTGTTTCCCGTGTCGTTTCAAATATTGATTGTCGTCCGGATCGCCTTTGTTGTTTTAAACTGTTTAGGCTCATTCGCTCTTGGGTTTGCAAAAAAAAGAAACAATTTATCTCTTATGAATCCAGAACTGATGGAGTTTATCGACACTTTTGAAAACACTGGCTACAACTATGTTAGTTATCAAGTAGCCAGTTGCCAAAAGTACTATGAGCCGAAGCAAAGTGAAGGCAACTGAATAAGGTATTCTTTCGTTTTCTTTATTCTTCTATCAGTTTTTGCTCGCCTAACTAAATAAGGTTAGCTGTTAACAATATTGAAATCCTTTCATTTTCGTAGGTAACAGAAACGAAAGGTTTTTTCCCGGTACAAAGCTTTATCTTTCGAATGTTACGCAACATTGCCAACGCTCATATTTCGAGCTTGGGCTACCTGCGGTGCCGCCCCAAAAAGAAAGGGTTTTTGCGCCGTTTTGGTCTGAAAATGGGTATAGACTTCGCCCATTCGGGTCTGGAACCGGGTACGGTTCTCGAGTGAACTCGCAAGAGTTTATGCACGTATTCATTGTTTCACTGATAATTTCTACATGAGGTAGAAAGGAAGAGAAATATGCGAATTCGAAATGGATTTGAAGAAATATGTTTTGCTCTTGTTCTAATCTAAGTAATGATAAAATAGTTTCTTAGAGACCAGGTCGAAACCTACCGGTATGAAATGACTCCTGGGTTCAAACCTTTCACAATTAAAATTAAATGAACAACAGACATATGATATTAAATGACGAAAAAGAAATAATTGAATGGTAATGGAACATAATTAAATGAAAAGCCGGCATGATCGCTTGACAAATAGACATATCATTGAATGGCAAATATACATAATTAAGTGATTGAATGACAGTAACTGGTTGTTTTAAACCAATCGGAATTGAGTAAGATGCACGCAAGGAAATTTGGATAATTCGAAATTCATTCTTCGCAAGCGGGAGAATTCCGGACGTTTTTGTTCGGTATTCCTTAGATATATACCCTGCTTTGAAACAAGCATTTTAATACCTAGGTGCATTTTTACGTACCCACGCTAGCAAACCAGTCTCCGATCCACATACGAAAATAATTTGTAAACAAAACTTTAATACTGATCTCTCTATTTGCCCTATATAAACTTAGAAATACCTGCAAAGTGCGCCTGACCGGTGACCGAAACACACGGTATCGAATGAGGCAAACCTTTTGCTTAAAAATGCCAGCTAAATGTGCACTATAATGAAATAAGCAATGCGGTCGGCTAGCGCGATGAACACTCTACATGAAGACTGTAGCTCAGGAGATTGATACCAGCTGAAAATCGTGTTTTGAAAGCAATTTTAAACAGTGCTTCATCATAAGACGCTTTCATTACAATAATAGCCACATAACGTATAAGTATAAAGATTATTCTAAAAGAACAACGCAAAATTCGGTAAGCTTAAACAGGAACCTGAATTGAAAAAATTGTGAACTTGAAGGTCTCTTTAGTAGGCCGACTTAGGGACTTTCCCGTATATTAAATTCCGCATAGTTATATCATTCCTCCTTTTACCCTCACGTTTGTTGGCGGCTTTATATTCTTGCTGAGAAAGTGAGCTTATCTAAAATATGAAAGAATTCTCTTCTATTCTGACCACAGACTCGTCGACTTTTCGAGCCCGAGTTTGTCTTTATTTTTATTTTGTAAGTTGTAGGGTGCTGTATTATTAACGTTTTTAAATTTTGTGTAATTAAGTCTACAGCACGTTTCTCAGCAATACACCGGGTCCACCGGGCTCAACAACTGAAAACGAACCACAGTTTGAGTAGGTTAAAGGTTGGTTTATAGTTGTGAGTAGCGAAAAAGGTTATCGCTTGCTTTCCAATTATATGTCTGTCCAAGCAAAATATACAGCTTTTCTTACGGTAAAACTTTCTATCAGATAATGTGAGGCAGTTGAATGTAAAGACTACACACAACTGTTCGTCCGGGCCCGTTTAAAAAGAAGAAATAAGAGAAGAAAATAAAATAAAAACGGGCTTACGGAAACACGAAAGTCCCTGAGTTGGCCTAATTTTCCTTTTAGCTCTACCCTTTAAGACAGAAATACTGACCCTAGAAATCGTAACCTTTAAATTACTGCTACTACAGAGACCTTAAAGTTCACAATTTTTTCAATTCAGGTTTGTTTGCGGGATATTTTTTCTTAATCATTTAGTCCCTCCCTCTAAAGGTGAACTGATGGCGAAGGCTCCTTGTTTCTTTTTCTTTTTTTTGGTTAAGAGAGAAAAAAAGAGACCCAAAAGTTTACAATTTTTTCAATTCAGGTTTGTTTGCGGGATATTTTTTCTTAATCATTTAGCCCCTCCCTCTAAAGGTGAACTGATGCCAAATGCTCCTCGTTTCTTTTTTTTTTTTGGCTAAGAGTTCAAGTTACTGGTTTAAATTTGATTGCTTTTATCATAAGTATAGAAAGCAAGGCTTCGCTTTTAGCTCTGGCTAAATCTTTATATTATCCATGGTACTGTTCCTTGTATCTTTGCTGTATGAGCGTAAGTGTTTAAGAATTGATCTTTTAAAAATAAAATGTTGCGTTTATTATCTGGTTTCTTTGTGTTGAACTCGATAACGTTTGTTTTGCGGAACACCCGCCGCAACAACTCGTAAGGAATTTGTTTCTTTGCTGATAGGCAACTATTCCGCGAGCAGAGGCCGTTCCATGATCTTCCTAGATAGGAAGATGGAAGGGCCTCTGCTCGCAGGATAATAAGCAACTGAAATTTATGCTATAGTGATGGGCTCCTGTTTATGCTTAATTTTGCGTTGTTCTTTAATTTTAGAATAATCTTAATACTTGTACGTTATGTGGCTACTATTTCAATGAAAGCGTTTTATGACGATGAAACACTATTTAAAATTGCTTTCAAGACACTGCTACGATTTTTAGCTGGTATCAATCGACTGAGCTACAGTGTTCATGCAGAGTGTTCATCGCGCTAGCCGACCGCATGGCTTCTTTATTATAGTTCTGATTTAGCTGGCATTTTAAGCAAAAGGTTTGCCTCATTCGATACCGTGTGTTTCGGTCACCGGTCAGGCGCACTTTGCAGGTATTTCTAAGTGATAGGGCAAACAGAGAGATCAGTATTTAAGGTTTGTTTACAAAATATTTTTGTATGCGGATCACGGAGACTGGTTTGCTAGCGTGGGTACGTAAAAATACACCTAGGTATTAAAATGTTTGTTTCAAAGAAGGACAGGGTTGTTAATCTTATCCTTATCGGCTGCAACATATATTTGAGGAATACCAGAGAATATCAAAGAAAAATCATGGTGATATATTATAATCGAACGTCCGGATTGTTGAATTATGTAAATTTCCTTGCGTGCATCTTACTCGCGTCCGATTGGTTTAAAAACAACCAGTTACTGTCACAGCTCACAGATGCGCACTATCGTGACAAAGTCCTTTAATTGTCATTCAGTTTTTTAATTATGTATATTTGCCATTCAACGATATGTCTATTTGTCAAGCCATCATGCTGGCTTTTCATTTAATTATGTTCCATTACCATTCAATTATTTCTTTTTCGTCATTTAATATCATATGTCTGTTGTTCATTTAATTTTGATTGTAAAAGGTTTGAACCCAGGAGTCATTTCATACCGGTAGGTTTCGACCTGGTCTCTAAGAAACTATTTTATCATTACTAGATTAGAACAAGAGCAAAACATATTTCTTCAAATCCATTTCGAATTCGCATATTTCTCTTCCTTTCTACCTCATGTCGAAATTATCAGTGAAACAATGAATACGTGCATAAACGCTTGCGAGTTCACTCGAGAACCGTACCCGGTTCCAGACCCGAATAGGTAAGGTCTATACCCGTTTTCAGACCAAAAGGGCGTAAAAACCCTACCCGGCCTTTGGGCGGCACCACAGGTAGCCCAAGCTCGAAATATGAGCGTCGGCATTGTTCCGTAACATTCGAAATATAAGGGTTTGTATGGGGAAAAAAAGCTTTCGTTTCTGTAAGCTAGGAAAATGAAAGGATTTCAATATTTTTGACAGCTAACCTTACCTAGTTAGGCGAATAAAAACTGATAGAAAAATAAAGAAAACAAAAAAAATACCTTATTCAGTTTTTGCAGCCCAACTCGATATCTAACATAGTTCTAGCCAGTGTTTTCAAATGTCGAGAAACTTCATCATCAGCTCTGGCTTCATGAGAGATAAATTATTTTTTTTATTCGCAAACCCAAGAGAGAATAAGCCTGAACAGTTTAAAACAACAGAGGCGATCCGGACGACAATTTGAAACGACAAGGGAAACAACTATCGCTAGGCATCACAATACTGATCCATTGGCATTCCGTGAGTTGAAAGAGGCACCATCGAATAACCAACAAATCAATCATTCCGGCAAGGAAAAATATGCTCGGAGAGGCGTGGCGGCCCCTGAATAATATTACAGGTATATTTGGACCTCCCTATATAAATGATCAGAAGGGCTTCCATAAGCCATCTGAAGTTTTACTTCACAGCATCGTATCAGAGATTTGAAGAAACGCTTCCAGAGATCAAGACCATTGGTGAGTTTTTTTTTTACTATTTGATAACTTTCCAACCAAGCAACCTTTCCTACGAGATCCAGTATTTTTCCTTTTTTTATTAATGTCACTCTCCTGATTTAGTAGCTGGTTTAGTCCGTATGAAAGCGTTCCCCTGAAAATTAAACGACAAAGAAAAAAAATATCGTAAATACTCGGCGCCCTCGAATTTTTGACCAGACCAATCACATTGACGAATTAAAAGCCGTTGGAAAATAGCCCCATAAAACTTTTGAGGCGACCAAGGTTCCCCTAAAAAATCAAAACATATGAAGATTTTTAGGGCAGCTCCAAATTAACGAAAAAGACTCTCAAAGCATACAGAGAAATCATTTTCATACTCCTGACGTATTTGGAACGCCATTAAGCTGATGAGCATCTTTCATGGAACTTTCTAACTATTCTGTGATGCTTTTTTAGCCGAAATGAAGTCTGCATTGCTGCTGGTGTGCATTGCCATAGCCTTGATCGCTATCTCCGATTCTAACGCCATCTCTGAGTCCAAAGAGATCGACAATGATGGTACTGAAGTGGAAAGAGCTAGACTGGGAGAGAAAATGCGCCTGGTTAAGAAAGACGACGACGTCAAGAAGGTCAACAAGCGATGCTTTATTCGGAACTGCCCAAAGGGGGGCCGATAATTCTCCAATAAGAAGTCGGGATTCACGCAACTTGCAGAGACCTAGTTGTAGTTGTGAGACAAGTTTTAACGTGGGCGGTAAAACGCGCAACATTGTTTTTCATCTCGTTTTGTGGCCATGTTTTGAAACAAGTTGCTTGTTTTTGTTGCTTGTTTTAGCGTATATGAGTAAACAATGTATTGTTAGTTTGAATTGTTGTAATTTGGATCTAAAATTAAATGTCACTGCAATAAAATTCCCTTCAGAAATCATTACACTGTGCATGACGGTTGAACATCTTTCTTATAATACCGTACAATTCCGAAAATAAGATCCTCTATGTATAAGGCCCTCCAAATATAAGCCCCCCAAAATCGTAACGCAAAAAACCCTCCGTTAAATCGCCCCTCCGAATATAACCCCCCAGGGGGCCTGTACTTGGAATTTGCCCTCGAATACAAAGTAAAACAAAGCAAAACTGGTAAATTTCCTCCCCACTACAAGCTAACCCAATCGATTTTGAAACGCATATAAGCCCCTCCAAATATTAGCCTTTGAAAAATATAAGCCCCGGGGCTTATTTTTGGAATTTTACGGTATAAGAACTAGTCCTGCAACTGATTGACTGGCGCCAAAAAAGGCCGCAATTTTCAGTTTAAGTTATTTCTGTCAGTCTTTCGGCATAATATCACATTCCGAGTCATTATGTCATTCCGCAAGCCATGCATCCCACATGCCATTCCACAAACTCATTCCATCTTTTACCCTCACCGCGTTTTTGGCGCCAATCAAGCAGTTGCTTACATTTTTGCGGGCTCGACTACGAAGAGAAAGGAATCCTTGACCAGTTCTCACGGTCGATTAGCTTTTTTGCACAGACACAAAGATTCAGTTGCCTTTATTAGTCGGGTTGCATGGCAGCACCGATACTACATCAAGAAAGTCGGCCATTAAAGAAAAGATCTTTTGGAAGGTCACGATCAGTTCCGCTTTAATTTCTTTTCTGCAAAAGATAATTGCACGATTAACTTCACTCTTTTTTTTTTTTTTATCTTTGTTTGCTTTTGAAACCGCGTGAGAAGTGTTTCTGTTTCAGACGGCGGGTCACGTGATCGTTGATGTAAAGACACATTTAAAAGAACGGAAACTTTCCAGCAGGGGCGGATCCAGGATATTTTTTAGGAGGGGGTGCACTCGTCTCTTGCTCTACTTCAACACCAATAAACCACATAGTTTTTTTTGCAGAATACCAGTTGTATTAGAAAACCGCAGGTCATCTCAGGGTGGTGGGGGGGGGGGGTGCGCACCCCCTGCACCCTCCCCCTAGATCCGCCCCTGTCCAGTACACACATTTCACCTCTTGTCACCCGCCGAGTGTTAAAGAAGGATTTGTCAAAGGAGAAGCCTTGAGAATCCTACGAACAAACTCCTCAAAAACTACGTTTGAGGAAAATATTTCAAATTTAAAAAAAGCTTGATTGACAGAGGCTACCCACAAACTATGATGAGTTCACAGAGAGGGAGTCTGCTCTCATGAAACACAACAACAAAGAGGAAAAAGGAATATTACCTTTCGTGACACAGTACCAGCCCTCAGTATCTACTTCAAAAGAAGTTTTAATGAAAAACTGGAATCTTATACAAAACCAACCTTTACTTCGCCAAATTTTCAAAGAACCACCTATCATTTCCTACAAGAAAGGAAAATCCCTAAAGGACATGCTCGTTAGAGCTAAAATATAAAAGGTTTACACAACGTTTCACGCCGGTATAGATGAGCGGCCTGTCACCCCTTGCATTTTCTCGTAACCTTTAAAATGCTGCTACTACAGAGACCTTAAAGCTCACGATTTTTCCAATTCAGGTTTGTTTGCGGGACATTTTTTCTTAATCATTTAGCCCCTCACTCTAAAGGTGAACTAATGCCGAAGGCTCCTTGTTTTGGCTAAGAGTTCAAGTTACTAGTTTAAATTTGATTGCTTTTATCATAAGTATAGAAAGCAAGGCTTCGCTTTTAGCCCTGGCTAAATCTATATATTATCCATGGTACTGTTCCTTGTATCTTTGCTGTATGAGCGTAAGTGTTTAAGAATTGATCGATCTTTTAAAAATAAAATGTTGCGTTTATTATCTGGTTTCTTTGTGTTGAACTCGATAACGTTTGTTTTGCGGAACACGCGCCGCAACGACTCGGAAGGAATTTGTTCATTTACTGATAGGCAACTACCCTGCGAGCAGAGGCCCTTCGATCTTCCTAGATAGGAAGATGGAAAGGCCTCTGCTGTCGCAGGGTCATAAGCAACTGAAATTTATGCCATAGTGATGGGCTCCTGTTTATGCTTAATTTTGCGTTGTTCTTTTAGAATAATCTTAATACTTATACGTTATGTGGCTACTATTTCAATGAAAGCGTTTTATGACGATGAAACGCTATTAAAAATTGCTTTCAAAACACTGCTACGATTCTTAGCTGGTATCAATCGACTGAGCTACAGTGTTCATCGCGCTAGCCGACCGCATGGCTTTTTTATTATAGTTCTGATTTAGCTGGCATTTTAAGCAAAAGGTTTGCCTCATTCGATACCGTGTGTTTCGGTCACCGGTCAGGCGCACTTTGCAGGTATTTCTAAGTGATAGGGCAAACAGAGAGATCAGTATTTAAGGTTTGTTTTCAAATTATTTTTGTGTGCGGATCACGGAGACTGGTTTGCTAGCGTGGGTACGTAAAAATACACTTAGGAATTAAAATGTTTGTTTCAAAGTAGGACAGGGTTGTTAATCTTATCCTCATCGGTTGCAACATATATCTGAGGAATACCAGAGAATATTAAAGATAAATCGTGGTGATATATTAGAATCGAACAAAAGCGTCCGGAATTCTCCCGCTTGCGACAATGAATTTTGAATTATGTAAATTTCCTTGCGTGCATCTTACTCGCGTCCGATTGGCTTAAAAACAATCAGTTACTGTCACCGCTCACAGATGCGCACTATCGTGACAAAGTCCCTTTAATTGTCATTCAGTTATTTAATTACGGTAAGTATATTTACCATTCAATGATATGTCTAATTGTCAAGCCATCATGCCGGCTTTCTTTTTCGTCATTTAATATCATATGTCTGTTGTTCATTTAATTTTAATTGTGAAAGGTTTGAACCCAGTAGTCTTTTCATACCGGTAGGTTTCGACCTGGTCTCTAAGAAACTATTTTATCATTACTTAGATTAGAACAAGAGCAAAACATATTTCTTCAAATCCATTTCGAATTCGCATATTTCTCTTCCTTTCTACCTCATGTAGAAATTATCAGTGAAACAATGAATACGTGCATAAACTCTTGCGAGTTCACTCGAGAACCGTACCCGGTTCCAGACCGGAATGGGCAAAGTCTATACCCGTTTATCAGACCAAAACTGCGCAAGAACCCTATCCTTTGGGGCGCCACCACAGGTAACCCAAGCTCGAAATATGAGCGTCGGGATTGTTGGGTAACATTCAAAATATAAGAGTTTGTATGGGGAAAAAAGCTATCGTTTCTGTAACCTAGGAAAATGAAAGGATTTCAATATTATTAACAGCTAACCTTACCTAGTTAGGCGAATAAAAACCGATAAAAGAATAAAGAAAACGAAAGAATACCTTTTTTAGTTTGCTTCAGCTCATGGTACTTTTCGCAGCCTAACTCGATAACTAACATAGTGTTGAAGAACCTTACTGGGGGTACTAGCACGTTCTAACAACAAACAGACGAGTTCTTATTCAATCGACTACTTTTAATTCTTGAATCAGGTGACACGAAGTCAGCACAACTCGTATGTTACAATTCTCTACTAGATCTGTGTTACACGCATTTTTATATCAGCCAGGAAACCAGCTGCTCAGCACAACCCGAATGCTGACGTAAGTCTAATCCGATTGGTTAAAACAGTTTCATTAGCATGAAACCTTCGAGGTAATTGCTTTGTCGAAATGACTCTTCAACCGAAGTTTTCACTGCTAAGCTTAAGTCAACTGGCCAATATAAAACTAGGAGAACAATATAAAAACTACAAGGTATATACCAGTAAACAGACTTTTCATACTAACAGATAGGAAAGTACTAAAATTACAGTTTGAGAATCTAAGGTTGTCTTCAATTTACAGAAGGTGTTAAGCTTCTTCATCGAAGATGATTCGCTACAACTTTTCCATAATTTAACCACGAACGTGATCGCAAACTTAGAGGGTAAATTAAAAATGCAGTTCAAAGTACAAAGCAGAATTTAGAACAATAGTTGTTTAGCTACAAAAACACCTATAAAATCACTAAGCCTAATTAAGGTTATCCACTGCCAAGAATTCGGTTAAAAACTCAAAGAAACGCGCTTAAAACTGTTAAAAACAAGCAGGGTAGTCAGTTCCTGGTAAATATCGAAGGAAGACCAGACTAAGGTCAAAAATGTTAACCTAGACAAAATACTTAATATAAACAACGCTTGTCATCTGCCAAAGGCTCTAATTAAAAATATATCTCGTGAACAGAAGTGTTACCGCGGAGATGCACCAAATTGGTACATCTCCTTTGTACCGAATTCATGTCAGGAAAAACTTTCTATCGATCATCAATTACCTCAGAAAACCAAACCTACCAGTAGTGAAGTAGCTTACTCAAACCAATCAACAAGAACGCTTACAACAACTCCACTATAAACATATATCGTAGCAATTACAAGTGGCTAACGTAACTCTTCAATCAATATTTTCCTTCAACAAGACCAAGGAGAATGAATCAACAGAAATCATTTTCTAATTTCGGGAGAGGATGTCGTTTGATCAGTGCTGATGCAGGAGTTAACACCAAGTAAAATGAGTCAAATTGCTTTTTATGATATTTTTCCTTAACCTATAAATATTTCCCGAAACGAATAAATTTTGCAATAAATCCCAAACACCGAATAAAATTCCTTAATAATTTTAAGTCAAAAACGTGCGCACTGCGAACATTTTCCATCGCTTCCATTTTTATTGTTTAACAAATAGGTGTAGCCAGTGTTTTAAAGTGTCGAAAAACTCCATCAGGCTCTGGCTTCATGAGAGATAAATTATTTTTTTTATTTGCAAATCCAAGAGAAAATGAGCCTGAACAGTTTAAAACAACAGAGGCGATCCGGACGACAATTTGAAACGACACGGGAAACAACAATCGCTAGGCATCACAATACTGATCCATTGGCATTCCGTGAGCTGAAAGAGGCACCATCGAACAAATCAATCATTCCGGCCAGGAAAAATATGCTCGGAGAGGCGTAGCGGCCCCTGAATAATATGACAGGTATATTTGGACCTTCTTATATAAATGACTAGAAGGGCTTCCATAAGCTAAGCCAGCTGAAGTTTTACTTCACAGCCGTCGTATCAGCAGTAATCCAGGGATACATTTGAAGAAACGCATCCAGAGATCGAGTAGCCTCCCCGCAGACGTCCTTTGAGTGTCCTTTGGGGTTTGTTTGTCACGCATTCATTTCTCCCCCCACGGACCGTTTGTCCGTGGGGGAGAAATGAATGCGTGACAAACGAACCCCAAAGGACGTCTGCGGGGAGACTAGAGATCGAGACCATTGGTGAGTTTGTTTTTTACTAGGTGATAACTTTCCAACCAGGCAACCTTTCCTACGAGATCCAGTATTTTTCCTTTTTTTATTAATGTCACTCTCCTGATTTAGTAGCTGCTTTAGTCCGTACGAAAGCGTTCCCCTGAAAATTGAACGACAAAGAAAAAAAATATCCTAAAATGATTTTAAATAAAAACGGGGCTACTCCACGTCCTCGAACTTTTGACCAGACCAATTACAATGACGAAGTAAAAGCCGTTTGAAAATAGCCCCATAAAACTTTTGAGGCGACCAAGGTTCCCCTAAAAAATCAAAACAGATAAGGATTTTTAGGGCAGCTCCAAATTAACGAAAAAGACTCTCAAAGCATACAGAGAAATCATTTTCATACTCCGGACGTATTTGGAACGTCATTAAGCTGGTGAGCATCTTTCATGGAACTTTCTAACTATTCTTTGATACTTTTTTAGCCGAAATGAAGTCTGCATTGCTGCTGGTGTGCATTGCCATAGCCTTGATTGCTATCTCCGATTCTAACGCCATTTCCGCGTCCAAGGAGATCAAAAATGATGGTATTAAAGTGAAGAGAGCTAAACTGGCAGAGAAAATGCGCCTGGTTAAGAAAGACGACGACGTCAAGAAGGTCAACAAGCGATGTTATATTCGGAACTGCCCAAAGGGGGGCCGATAATTCTCCAACAAGAAGTCGGGATTCACGCAACTTGCAGAAACCTTGTTGTAGTTATGAGACAAGTTTTAACGTGGGTGGTAAAACGCGCAACATCGTTTTTCAACTCGTTTTGTGGCCATGTTTTGAAACAAGTTGCATGTTTTTGTTACTCGTTTTACCGTGATTAAGTAAACAATGTATTGTTAGTTTGAATTGTTGTAATTTGGATCTAAAATTAAATGTCACTGTAATAAATTTCCCTTCAGAAATCATTACACTGTGCATGATGGTTGAACATCTTCCTTTTAGTACTGTACAATTCCGAAAATAAGCCCCTCCATGTATAAGGCCCTCCAAATATAAGCCCCCCAAAATCGTAACGCAAAAAACCCTCCGTTAAATCGCCCTCCGAATATAAACCCCCCAGGGGGCTTGTACTTGGAATTTGCCCTCGAATACGAAGTAAAACAAAGCAAAACTGGTAAATTTCCTTCCGTACATAAGCCCCTCCAAAAATAAGCCCCTCAAAAAGGGCCTTTGAAAAATATAAGCCCCGGGGCTTATTTTCGGAATTTTACGGTATAAGAACTAGTCCTGCAACTGTTTGACTGGCGCCAAAAAAGGCCGCAATTTTCAGTTTAATTTATTTCTTTCAGTCATTCGGCATAATATCACATTCCGAGTCATTAGGGCCATTTATACGAGGAAAAATAAGACGCGTCTTACATAAGACGCGAACTTCCGTATAAACGGCACATTTCGTCTAAAATAAGACGCGGCTTAGCTAAGACGCGTCTTATTAGATAAGACATGCTCGTATAAATGGTACAGTTCGCGTCTTATTTAAGACGCGTCTTATTTTTCCTCGTATAAATGGCCCTATTATGTCATTCCGCAAGCCATGCATGCCAAATGCCATTCCACAAACTATTCTCTCTTGCACAAACTCATTCCATCTTTTACCCTCACCGCTTTTTTGGCGCCAATCAAGCAGTTGCTTTCATTTTTGCGGGCTACGAAGAGAAAGGAATCCTTTACCAGTTCTTAAGGTCGATTAGCTTTTTTGCACAGACACAAAGATTCTTCTTGCCTTTATTAGTCGGGTTGCATACATGGCAGCACCGATACTACATCCGTCGGCCATTGAAGAAAAGATGTTTTGGAAGGTCACGATCAGTTCCGCTGTAATTTTTTTCTGCAAAAGATAATCGCACGATTAACTTCACTCTTTTTTTTACCTTTATTACGCGGGATGACGTAGTCAGCCAGCGTTAAAAATTCGGTAGCGCATTCCTTTCGTCGTCTTGGGAGTCAAAAATTGCTTTTTTTTTTTAACTGTCCCGTATCCCGAGCCCGTCCCGAAAAAATTGTGTGATTTTTATTGGCTGCAACTTCGAATCACGTGCAAGTCAGGATGGATTGCACAAGCAAGAAAAAAGATGCTGCGTCAGCAAAGAAGGGAAAAGTAAGATTACTTCGTAGCTCTAGGAGGACGACTAGTAAAGGCTGTGCACTAGATCTAACGGCGCAAGACTTGGCCTCGGGCGACTGAAAATATTGTCTAGGTGGCCCAGCCGGGCGACTTGCTGGTGTTGGTTTCTTGTTTCTGTTGATTTACAGTCAAACAGCTAAGAATGTCTAGAATTTATTACTTGCGAAATCGTAGCTCGCTCGGTGGCTTCACGGCTTAAAAAGAACGCTCCGCTCGCTACGAAACTCTTGAGGTCGACTTGTAAGTAGCAATAAGTAGCATGTCTATCAAAAAGCTTTAAGAAAATGTTGCTAAATCGGGCAGCGGGCACGTGTTGTATTGATGTTCAAAGGTCGTTTCACGTGAATTCACATGTAACATAATCCTTGACTATGAACGTGACAAGCTACACAGTTTCGATAGTAACAGCTTTTCATAATAACATTGAAATTTTTCCTTCAAATTAGGATGGTTCATTAGTTAGTGTTTCTAAACAAATTGTTACTTTTGCCCTGACAGGCGTAAAGTGCGGTCGGCGACGCAAAACAATAGTTTTGTATTTTTGAAAAATCGCTGAATAAACACGGGAGTCGGTCTTTTCTGTTAGTTAAATATTTTTACCTTTTTTTACTGCTGTGTCTGCGAGGCTAAAACATAACTAAGATTGTTATTCCAGTAAAATACGATGTATAAAAAAGAAAAGAGACGACTATTATTGTGATTGTTCTAGAATCGGGTATAAACTAAAAGGGGGTATAAATCTATAAAATCCCGCATTGTCTTTCGTGTCCTGACAAGGCATTACGTATCACGTACTAAAAATAAATACGCGAAAGCTAACCGAATCCACATTTGTCCTGAACATTTCACCGATGATATAGAAAGAAAATACTTCCGTTTATGCGCTTATACGACGACTTTACAACAAGATGATCTATTCAAAAGAGATAATAGTTTTGGGGCGGTCCGGGGGCGGAAGGGGGGGGGGGGCAATTCCTTATAAGAGGGTAATGGGGAGATATGCCGGTGGATTGGGTCGCATTTTCACGACTGGATTGACTATAATGGGGTTGCATTTTCAAAAGAGTTACTAGAATGGGGCCGCACATTTTCGGATTTTTGGGGTAAGAGAGTTGTTCATATTTACGGTTAGCAAACGTACCAGGATATTTGTACTGTAGGTGAAAAGTAAAGTGTTCTTCATTCAATTTATTAAAAAATGGGTCAATTCATTTTTTGATGACCTATTTAAAGGATTGATAAGGTAGATAAATAAATAGAAAGTGACTAAGTTGGGATCCCAAACATTACATATTTGCCCATGAGTGACTAATATGGGCTCTAGGGGCTCTGAGAGGTCAGCGGCACATACCCAGCAAAAATTACCCCACACAACCCCCCGGGGGGCACCGCGGTTTCGTTGAAATCATAACAGTTTTCCTGGAAAGCTCCACGGGATCTCAGTCAATCTTAATAAGCAAATTTTCTTTTCAACCTAAATCAAAATGATTAGTAAAAAGAATAGTGCCCTTATTTTTGACCCCAATTTTCTTTTTTATAAAAAAATACATAAACAGACCAGAATCTTACTTTTCCATTTAAAAAAACATGAAATATTTGGCGGCGTTGCCTATGTTTCTCATGGCACGAAAACTTACTTTCATATGACAACATGCGGGTTTTTTTTTCGCACGCTCAGGAGGTCAAAGGGATGTGATTTTTCATCAAAAAAATATTTACAAAATTCTGCTTGACTTGTTAAGAAAATAATTTGTTTAATTTTTAATAATTAACTAACAGCTCATTGATTTATTAATTTGGGCGACCAACTTGGAGGCCAAGGCACCCTAGCTAAAAATGCTTGGGGAGCCCGAAGGGCTCTCTGAAATCTTCCCTAGAGCACAGCCTTGCAGCCCTGTAGTTATTGGAAGTATGATACATTAAATGTTATTGTTGAATGTGGAAGTGCATTTTTTGAGGACATTAGTAAAGCAATGCAAATTTTGGTGAACTATCCCATTCTCCTAACATATATGGTGGTAATATTGATGTAAGTTTTGTTTTGAGTAGCAAAGGAACCCTTGTGTGTAACTCATCTTCTAGTGTATTAGTCCTTAACAGAACATCTCCTTCTCTCCTGCACACATTTGTTGCATACACTACTCAACTTTCCATTGCCATTCAACATAACGGTAATTCTTTCTTACACCAACACATCCCGCGTAAACGCCTTCGGGCGTCTTCTTGTTTGCTTTTGAAACCGCGTGAGAAGTGTTTCTTTTTTAGACGGCGGGTCACGTGATCGTCACATAATATCTTGTATTTTGTTTCCTTGGCTGCGTGGTGAAGTTTCAGGCACTTGAAGCTAACAGCTGGCGGAGAAGTGCGAGCTCGAATCCTGGCAATTGAGTTTGTTTGTTTTTTCTCTTTCTTTCTTTTCCTTTTTTTTTCGCTCCTACTTCTAGCATTTTTTTCACGATCAAACGCACACATTCAAACAAAAAGAGACGCGGGAAAGGCCGAAAGCAGAAGGAGAGCAGTTCGCTTCACTCGATTTGTGGATTACAGTTTAATGATTGATTCGAAGCGTTCATTTACTCTCGAATATAATCTGATTCGTTCACCGTATTAAAAATCCTTAGAATTGTAGCTAGCCCAAATTCACGTTCAGCGAGCGTCCTTTACCTTCTAGCGTTACGATAAAAAGTGAACCTTGATTTGAGTTTGGGCAAGAAGTACAGATTTTAATACCCCCCCCCCCCCCAATTCCAGATAAATTTGCGACACAGTACGTCTGCACGGATTTACGAGGCTTATTTATTTATTTTATATTGGAATTTCGAGTCTGCCATTTCCTAACGTTTTAAAATTTTCTAAATTGCTCTTCTAATTGCCGACAAGTATTTATGGAAAATCTACAGCAAGCGTCAAGAGAAATTTCAGCACGGTAACCAACCACAAAATTTCATGGTATAAAAATCCACTGCTGTGTAGCTTTAGCTCACAGTTCATATTTGTTTCAGAACAGCCGTTTTACGGAAATTATTCGACGTTAGATTCCCATACAAACACTGTAATTTCTCACTTGTTTGCCCACTCGTCAATATGGCGTCGAAAACCGTGATAGGGCCTATTTTAGCCTTGTTTTATTAACTAGAAGTAATAAACGGACCGGAAAAGCGGTTGCTCCTGTAAATTGGCGCCAAAAAAACGCGCGATGGGAGACGCAAATTCCGCATAATTAAATCATTCCGCAAGCCATGACGCCACATTCGGCAAACTCATTCCTCGGCAAACTCATTCGGCAAACTCATTCCTTCTTTTACCCTCACGTTTGTCACGGCCTTATGTTCTCGCTGTAAAAGTGAGCTTATCTAAAATATGAAAGAATTCTCCTCTATTCTAACGACAGACTCGTCATGCAGCTCTTCGAGCCCGTGTTTGTCTTTATTTTTTTTTAAAGTTGTAAGGTGCTGTATTATGAACGTTTATAAATTTAGTGTAATTAAGTTAAGTCTACCGCACGTTTCTCAGCAATACACCGGGTCCACCGGGCACAACACCTGAACACGAACCAAAGTTTGAGTAGGTTAAAGGTTGGATTATAGTTATGAGTAGCGAAAAAGGTTATCGCTTGCTTTCCAATTATTTGTCTGTCCAAAGAAAATATACACCTTTTCTTACGGTAAGACTTTCTATCAGATAATGTGAGGCTGTTGAATGTAAAGACTACACACAACTGTTCGTCCGGGCCCGTTTAAAAGAAGAAATAAGAGGAGAAAGGAAAATTTAATGGGCTTACGGAAACACGAAAGTCCCTAAGTTGGCCTAATTTTCCTTTTAGCTCTACCCTTTAAGACAGAAATACTGACCCTTGAAATCGTAACCTTTAAATTGCTGTTACTAAAGAGACCTTACAGTTCACAATTTTTTCGATTCAGGTTTGTTGGCGGGACATTTTTTCTTAATCAGTTAGCCCCTCCCACTAAAGGTGAACTGATGCCGAAGGCTCCTTACATACATACATACATACGTATACTTTATTTATGCTCGAAATCTACAGAGTAGCTGTAGAGCTAATGTATTCGAGAAAATAAGTTAAAATAAAATAAAATATGCTATATTACAATTCCAATATTACTTATAAACTATATACAACATTATGCATGCAAAGGGAGATATAACTATAAATCTAGCTCCTTGTTTCTTTTTTTTTGGCTAAGAGAGAAAAAAAGAGACCTTAAAGTTCACAATTTTTTCAATTCAGGTTTGTTTGCGGGATATTTTTTCTTAATCATTTAGACCCTCCCTCTAAAGGTGAACTGATGCCAAAGGCTCCTTCTTTCTTTTTTGTTTTGGCTAAGATTTCAAGTTACTAGTTTAACTTTGATTGCTTTTATCATAAGTATAGAAAGCAAGGCTTCGCTTTTAGCTCTGGCTAAATCTATATATTATCCATGGTACTGTTCCTTGTATCTTTGCTGTATGAGCGTGTTTAAGAATTGATCTTTTAAAAATAAAATGTTCCGTTTATTATCTGGCCTTCGATCTTCCTAGATAGGAAGATGGAAGGGCCTCTGCTCGCAGGGTAATAAGCAACTGAAATTTATGCTATAGTGATGGGCTCCTGTTTATGCTTAATTTTGCGTTGTTCTTTTAGAATAATCTTAATACTTATACGTTATGTGGCTACTATTTCAATGAAAGCGTTTTATGATGATGAAACGCTATTAAAAATTGCTTGCAAAACACTGCTACGATTTTTAGCTGGTATCAATCGACTGAGCTACAGTGTTCATGCAGAGTGTTCATCGCGCTAGCCGACCGCATGGCTTTTTTTAATTATAGTGCACATAATTAGCTGGCATTTTAAGCAAAAGGTTTGCCTCATTCGATACCGTGTGTTTCGGTCATCGGTCAGGCGCACTTTGTAGGTATTTCCAGTAAGTTTATATAGGGCAAACAGAGAGTTTGTTTACAAATTATTTTTGTATGCGGACTCCCCCCACGGAGACTAGCGTGGGTACGTAAAAATACACCTAGGAATTAAAATGTTTGTTTCAAAGCAGGACAGGGTTGTTAATCTTGTCCTTATCGGCTGCAACATATATCTGAGGAATACCAGAGAATATAAAAGATAAATCATGGTGATATATTAAAATCGAACAAAAACGTCCGGAATTCTCCCGCTTGCTAACAATGTAAATTTCCTTGCGTGCATCTTAGTCGCGTCCGATTGGTTTGAAAACAATCAGTTACTGTCACAGCTCACAGATGCGCACTATCGTGACAAAGTCCCTTTACTGTCATTCAGTTATTTAATTATGTATATTTGCCATTCAATGATGTGTCTATTTGTCAAGCCATCATGGTGGCTTTTCACTTAATTATGTTCCATTACCATCCATTCAATTATTTTTTTTTTCGTCATTTAATATCATATGTCTGTTGTTCATTTAATTTTAATTGTGAAAGGTTTTAACCCAGGAGTCATTTCATACCGGTAGGTTTCGACCCGGTCTCTAAGAAACTATTTGATCATTACTAGATTAGAACAAGAGCAAAACATATTTCTTCAAATCCATTTCGAATTCGCATATTTCTCTTCCTTTCTACCTCATGTCGAAATTATCAGTGAAACAATGAATACGTGCATAAACTCTTGTGAGTTCACTCGAGAACCGTACCCGGTTCCAGACCCGGAAGACGAAAAGCTAAGGGCGCAAAAACCCTACCCTTTGGTCGGCACCACAGGTAGCCCAAGCTCGAAATATGAGCGTCGGCATTGTTGCGTAAGGGTTTGTATGGGGAAAAAAGCAATCATTTCTGTAACCTAGGAAAATGAAAGGATTTCAATATTATTAACAGCTAACCTTACCTAGTTAGGCGAATAAAAACTGATACAAGAATAAATTCAGTTTGCTTCGGCTTGTACTTTTCGCAGCCTAACTCGATAACTAACATAGGTGTAGCCATTGTTTTCAAATGTCGATAAACTCCATTAGCTCTGGCTTCATGAGAGATAAATTATTTTTTTTTATTTGCAAGCCCAAGAGAGAATGAGCCTGAACAGTTTAAAACAACAGAGGCGATCCGGACGACAATTTGAAACGACACGGGAAACAACAATGGCTAGGCATCACAATACTGATCCATTGGCATTCCGTGAGCTGAAAGAGGCACCATTGAATAACCAACAAATCAATCATTCCGGCGTCGCTCTCTTCTCCCTCGTCATTTCATCTCAATTCACAGGCCACTCACATTAGCATACTATATCTTTGAAAAGAGGAGAAGATTTTCCGCCGGCGTTCTGATTTTCTTCTTAGGGGCTGTGTAGCCTAACTGCTAAAAACGCATTCTAAGATTATCATTTTCCTTCTAATACAATTGCAAACAAACAAAATCGGCTATAAACAAATGTAGGTAGAGAGCTGGTTGACTTCATTTCAAGTTCCGAGTACAAACTCCTCGCAAAGTGAGCGTATATCTGGTGATACACTGTATGTCAGATTATGAGATTTTAAAGCTGTGAAAGGAGAGTTGAGGGGGAAGGGGTGGGGACACATGAGAGGTTAGCCAGCGTGGCAAGCGTTCGAAAGGAAAGGGGAAGGAAATTTGGATGCGAGTCCTCGCTAGCATTTTGCGTTTCTCGCACCCCCGGAATCACCTTGCCCTTTTCTTTTCAAACGCCTGCCACGCAGGTTAACAGGAGGTTACTTCATATCGTTTATTCCATTTGATACTTTTCTAAACGCTCTGGGGCACCCTCCATCCTACACAACTTCACTAGTCCTTAAGCATTTTTTTATTATATTATATGTACTTTGCTACCATAAATATTATTCTTATTAATATTACAAAACGATTACCAAATAATTGCCCATGTTCTGGGCATGGCCAAAAACTTGCTGGTTCCCAACAGAGCGTTCGACTGGTCGCCTGCCAGAATAAGGTGCGGGGATTTTGTTACAAATCTCTTCAACCGTAGTTTTTGACCCGCTGGAAAGATACACGCAAGTTAATTTTCTATTTCAACACATTTTCCAGATTTCACGATGCAACGAATTCCAAAACAAGTGATATAAAACGCAAATTCCATTTTTCCAATTGCGGAGTTCGGTCGATGGAACGCGACTTAAGCCCTACTATATCAACTTGTATAACAGAACTAGCAAGATCCGACCCTGCAGAGAAACTCATGCTGATCATGAAACATGCTAAAACCGACCAGTTGACGTTTACATTTAACAAAACCTTAAAGAACTGAAACAAAACTTGAAAAACCGAAACGTGCTTGATCTTTACATGTCTTCTTCATGTACATGCATGTCTCATATGATTTTCATAATGTTGCAGAAGAAGAGCCTCAGTATCCATCTCCTCTTGGCAAATCCAACGGCTGTGTTTCTCAATGATGGCTGATTGCAGGTCTACCGTACCACTTTGTCCAGTCTCGCTCTGAGTCAGTGGGTTGACTGTTAATCCTGTATTAATGTTAAAACTTCTACTTCCTCCTCGCTTACGCTTGCAAAAAATAGGTTTAAACGAAGATTCGTTACCTTTACGTTTATACGACCTTTTCTGAGCATGACGCTTTTCGTGTTTTCTTAAGTCTCTTCCTTGGCTAAACCACTTGCTACACTATTTACATTCATAAGGCTTCTCTCTAGAGTGAACTCTTTCGTGAGTATTTAGGTTTTTCTCTGTGGGTAAAAGACTTGCCATGCTGTTGTCATCCAGACTTGTCTTCGGTGTGGACTCTTTCGTGTTTCCTCAGGTTTCCATATCATCTAAACAATTGCCACACTGTTTACATGTATGTCAAGCTTCTCTGCAGTGTGTGATCTTTTTTAATCCTAAAAATTGTAGTGTCTATTTAAACTGTTCGTACTGAAAGGACATGGTGTGCCACCTCCTTTTTATCAATCCTATGGTCATAAAAAAATATAAACGAAGCAATTGTCATTAATATTATTATTGTTGTTGTCATAGGCTTTACGTTTTCAAAAAGAAATACCGGTATCCTGCTAGGTAAGAAGAGCACTGTCACAACATTCCTGCAACTTGTGTAGTTGTAAATTGGGCAATTTTTGAATATTATGGCTGGGAATGAATGAAGATTCATATTGAAGGGTATTTACTAACTCAGGAACAGTAAATTAAGAATAAATAAATTAAGGAAGATAACGGCAATAAAGAATAAAAGCACTCTATTTTGAGGAGGGGTATATGAATAATTAATTGGCATAACATCTTTAATTTTTTTTCTTTCCCTGGTATTAATACTCTTATAATGGTAAAATATTAAAGTGTGTAGTGCTCCAAGCTCAAGTTTTCTTCAAAGTTGCAATTTGACAGACAAAAACAAAAAATTGATCACCAGACATAACATATCAGTGGATCGGAGAGAAAAAATAAAATAAAATAAGACATGCTTTGCTTAATATCATCTACGTGCCTTAAAAATCTGAATTAGGGGCAAGGAATATGGACAGAGGAGTAAAGGATACGTAAAGATGTAAAGGGTGAGGAGTGAGGGGTGAGTGATAGGTACAAAACTTGAAAAATAAGCAGTGTAAAAAGCCAAAACTATTGGTTCTAAAT